>NC_065577.1:4435303-4738333 GCF_937616625.2 Mercurialis annua
GCCATGTTCTGGTCCTTGGTTTGGAATTGTCCCAGCACCTGGCTAGTGACTAGTTGGGAATCACTATGGATTTTTAGCTTTTCCGCCTTTACTTCAATCGCGATTTCGAGTCCTGTTAAGAGGGCCTCATATTCTGCTACATTGTTAGCATATGGCAGAAATATTTGCCTGAAAAATGAATAAAACATATTTGTACCTGCCACATTGTTGGTAGCCTTGAAGCTTAGGTGTACTGCATACTCAATTGCGATTTTGTGAGGTCCTAATAGGACTACACCTGCTCCTGCTCCTTGGTCACTGGAGGCTCCGTCTACGAATAGGTTCCATGTCAACTCCTCGGTTGCTGAGTCACACGGTTTCTCTGTCATCTCTGCCACGAAGTCCGCGAGTGCCTGGGCTTTCAAAGTTGTCCTTGGCTCGTACCTGATGTCGTGCTCTCCCAGTTGTACCGACCAACTGACCAATCGTCCTGAAGTCTCAGGTCGGTACAATGCTTTCCTCAAAGGCTGGTTTGTGCGCACTATGACTGTGTGTCCTTGGAAGTACGGTTTGAGCTTTTTGGTGGTTATGACGACGGCAAGTGCAAGTTTGTCTATGGTTGGGTAATTGAGCTCTGCCCCTTTTAGCGTTCTGCTTATATAGTATATCGGCCACTGCTCCTCCTCTTCCTCCCGTACTAGTACTGAGGCGATGGTCTCTCTCCCTACCGATAAGTACAGGTACAGGTTCTCCCCGGCTACGGGCCTACTCAGTAGGGGCGGGTTGGTCAAGAATGCCTTTAATTCTTCGAATGCGACTTGACAGTCCTCATCCCACTTGAATTTTTTCATGTTCCGGAGTTGTTTGAAAAACGGCAGGCATTTTTTGGCTGAGGAAGAAATGAAACGTCCCAGTGCCGTGACTCTGCCATTCAACTTCTGTACGTCCCTCACACTCTGGGGGGCCTTCATATCTATCACTGCTTGGATCTTTTCTGGGTTTGCCTCTATTCCTCGTTGGCTGATCAGATAGCCTAGGAGTTTTCCTGCTTTAACACCGAAAGCGCATTTTGCCGGGTTGAGTTTCATTCCGAACTTGTTCAGGATTTTGAAGGTTTCTTCTAAGTCTTGGGCGTGTTCCTCTGCTGTTAGGCTCTTCACAATTATGTCATCCACGTAGGCTTCTACATTCCTCCCCAGCTGGTCTTGGAACATGAAGTTGACCAGACGTTGATAGGTGGCTCCTGCGTTCTTTAATCCAAACGGCATGACTTTGTAACAGTATGTCCCTCGGTCTGTGACGAATGATGTTTTCTCTTGATCCTTCTCCTCCATCGGTATTTGATGATACCCCTGCGCTGTGTCTACGAAGCTATATAGGAGATAACAAGCTGTTGAGTCCACTAACTGGTCTATATTGGGGAGCGGATAGCTGTCCTTTGGGCAGGCCTTGTTCAAGTCTGTGAAATCGACACACATCCTGTACTTCCCGTTTGCCTTCTTTACTAGGACGACGTTTGCCACCCATTCAGGGTAGAAAACTTCGCGGATAAAATCTGCTGCCTCCAAAATGTTTACTTCATCTGCGATTATCTTCTGCCTCTCCTCAGTGAACCTCCTCTTCTTTTGGACTTTGGGTACACTGCCTGGGATCACGTTCAGTTTGTGCGACGCCACTTTGGGATTGATTCCCACGATCTCCGTTGGTTCAGTGGCGAAAGATTCCACGTTCTTTTTCAGTATCTCTGTTATTTCATGTGCTACCTTTTCTGGTACTTCTGTGCCTACTTTGACCATCTTTGTCTCAGTTAGGTGAAGCTCTTTCATGACGCCTACTGGTTCTGCTCCTTGTGACTCCTCCTCTTCTACTGCGTCTCCTGGGAACGCCTCAATAGTCAAACTCTCATCTTCCTTTGTTGTTACCAAGCAGCATTCCTTGGCCATCTCCTGGTCTCCTCTGACCACTACTATCCCAGATGGTGTTGGCATTTTCAGGGTTAGCAGCCTGATGCTAGTTACTGCTCCTGTCTGGTACAAGAATGGTCTGCCCAGTATGCTGTTGTAGGCCAGTGGAAGGTCTACTACATTAAACTGAGCATGCATCTTTTTGACTGGCCCTTCACTTCTATTTCCCAATTCTACATATAAACTTACTGTCCCTTCTGGACGTATTGGTGCTCCTCCCAGGCCTACTAGTGGGATTGAGGACTTCCGCAGGTCTGTTGTTGAGCCTTTCATCTCTTTGAATGCCTCCAAGGTTAATAAGTTCACGGAACTGCCTTCGTCTACCAGTATCCGTTTTACTAGGTGATTCCTGATTATGGCTTCTATCACCAACGCGTCATTGTGTGGTCCCTTCACGTGATGTCCATCGTCTGGTCCGAACGATATCTCTGGGATTACTTCTCTTTCAATTGCGAATACCGTGGCCGACCCTCTTCTGTTTCTTTTCTTTTTTTGATTATTGCTGTAGGGCTCTCCTCCTTCTATCACGTTTACTACGCCTGCGACCTCTTTCTGCTTCTTGTTTTGTTCCTCCTTTTCTGTTAACTCCCCTTTTCTTTTGTCTCCTGGTCTGTCGTTGACAAACTTCTTCAAGAGTCCAGACTGGATTAGCTGCTCTATTTCTCTTTTGAGGTCCCAACATCTGTCCGTGTCGTGGCCATAGCCCTCATGGAAGCGACAGTATTTGCTCTTGTCTCTCTGGATGTCCGGGTCCATCTTCCGAGGTGTGTTGAACATCACTCGATTCTGTTTCATCCAGCTGAGTATGTATACTGGGGCTTTATTCAACGGGGTGAAGTCGTAGGGTCTGTGCCCTGCGCCATATCGCTGAGTCCGTGGCCGTTCTTCCTCCTTCTTCCCTCGATATCTGGAACTATCCTGCTTGGTGTGCTCATGTTGTTTCGTGAGGGTTCTTCTGGCTTCGTCTAGTTCCACATATTTGTGAGCGATCAGCATTAAGTCTTGAAAGGTGGTTGGCTTTTTCATCAGGATCTTGTCACGGAGTTCTTCAAACTTTGTTCCCATCTTCATTGCTTCGATGGCTGTGTCATGGTTCAAGTTTTCGATTTGCACTGCTTCCTTGTTGAATCTTTCTACGAAATTTTTGAGGGTCTCCTGCTCTCCTTGCTTGCACTTCCTCAAGTCGCTGGAACTCTTCTGCATGGGAATATTTGTTCGGAACCTTGCTTTGAATGCCGATGCTAAGTCGGAGAAGGAACTTATTGACCCTGCCTTAAGACATGAGTACCATTTTTGCGCCGATGCTTTTAACGTCGCAGGGAACACTCTACAGAGCATGGGATCAGTCACATCTTGTAGCATCATGATCGTCTTGAACTTTGAGATGTGGCTTTTCGGATCTCCTGTTCCATCAAAAGGCTCAAAAGTTGGTAGTTTAAACCTCGAAGGGAACCTTACCGACTGTATCTCTGAGTTGAGTGGGGAATCTTCGTCCTCTCGCTCTTCCTCTGCTCCCTTGCCTTCTTTCTGATATTTCTTCATGGCGTTCTTAATTTTCTCGTCAATGTTGCTCCTTTCGTCCGCTCCCCTCCTCTTGTTGGATGAATGGCTTTCTGCGTCTTTGTTGTGCTTCCCTGGCATCTTGGTTCCTTTTGATTTGTCGTCTTCGATTACATGAATTCGACCGCTATTCCGCACCGCTGCTTCTACGACCTTCTCCTGGGCCGTCTTATCTCCCAGGAGCGGGACTGCTCCTGGTCCCTTGTCTAGTTGCTCCTTCTCCTTTTGTAGTATGGGCTCCGATTGTCCTCTTCTCGGTGCGTTTCCTCTTTCTTTTTCCTTGGTGACTGGGGGGTCCTTTCCACGTCTGGTTCCTACGTCAACTCCCTGGTTTTGCTTTTCTGCGAATTTCTCCTGATCTCTTGCTAGTCCTATCAGGTGGTCCTGGAAGTCATTGATGCTCTTCATTACTGCCTCATGATAAAGGGGTGGCATAGGTACCCCCTGGGGTACGTATGGGGGTATCTGCGCCGTTGATGTCACTGTCCCTTCTGTGTCCAGGGACGGGAAAGGAATAGGCTGGACGGGTCGCGGATACCCTGGTTGGTTAGGTTGACTCCACGGATAGTAACCTGGATACCATCCTCCTGCCTGTTGCTGATAGGTCATAGGTGGCTGGTATTGTGGAGTATAATATCCCCACGGCGAGGTTGTGTTCCTCGGTGGGTGTATGCCCTGAACGTTTCTCATCATGGGTGGTGGTGTGATGTCGTACGCGACTCCCGTGGTTGCTGGTATGGTCCCACTGGAGATCGGAACGTTAATTCTGATTCCTCCTTCGGGTATCAGGGGTGGGATGATCGGACCACTGCTTGCTGGTAAGCCTGTTGTTGTCACGACCACTCCCGGCGGTGGTGGTTCTTCTCTTCCCTCCATTCCGTCTTCAAAACCAAGATTAAAACTTATATTAGAAACGAATGTCGTTCCCACAGACGGCGCCAAATGATGGTTTTGATGATCGTCTTTGTCACTATTGTCGCTGAGCTCCCACCTGCTAAGATCAACAGGTTAGAAGGATTCGAGCCGGTGTTGGCTCGAACACCCTCCGATGCCTAAGTCAGTCTCTGGTGAGGTATCAGTGAAAGTAATGATGAGAAGTGAATATGGGAGTTACCTGGCTTAGGCTTCGTTTATATATATATTACATAGTCTTTGTATCATACTAGGATTGTTTCTCTATTTGTCTCAGTTATCTCTTTGAGATTCGCCTCTATCCCTGATCTTAAGGGATTTCGGTGTTATCTTGATATCTTCAGCTGTTATAGCTGCGTACTGGGTCAAGGACCTGAATAGATCAGTCTCTGGGTCCATATTCAGGGCCGTTGTAGTGAGTCTTGTCCCTTGTTCTGGTCCTTTATCCATCAGTTTGGTTTTGAAGTTGAAAGTGGTAATTTCCAACTTTAAGCCGTTTCACTCTTTCCTTTCTTCATTCTTTTGTTTGTCTGCCAAACTCTTTTAATCAACTTTTTGGAAAATAGCCGGTCGTTTGGATCGTTTTCGTCTTCGTGAAAAATCCTCGTCGTCACGTGTTATAACGTTCTTTTCTTTGATTATTTTTTATGTTAATTGTCTGCTTTATCGTTTTGTATGCATAGCGTTCTATGAGTTTTTGAATGTGTCATCATAGTTCTTAGGATGAAATTATTATTAATTAATTGTTATCACAGACACTTGATTTTGGGTTTAAATTTACTCTCTATTTTTTGTGTTCATATTCCAATTGTCTTTTAATGTGATGTGAAAATTTGACATGAAACAAACATTTGTTTGCAAAATAAATTATTTTAATATCTATGTTAAATAACATATAATAAATATTTAAAATAATATATAGTAGGTAAAATTTGTCATTTCAATTCGTGAAGTTAAAGTACTCCTTGTGAGGTTAAAGTACTCCTTGTGAGGTTAAAGTACTCCTTGTGAGATTTCATACTCCTTGTGAGGATATTGTACTCCTTGTGAGGTTAAAGTACGTTGATGAAGGCCTCTACCGTCTGCAATGTTCAAGATAAGTTCTGATTCAGCTATAATATAGTATCAGTCGTTAGTATGATTTGTATGAAAATTTTGAATTTTATCACTTATTGTAGTCCTCATTGTCTTTCAGGGATTATGTCACCCGAAGTTGCGAAGACACTGGAATAAGTCGAGAATGATATTTCATCAATAATAGAAGTCATAATTTTATACCGTTCGCTTACTTTGCATATGTTAAGCGAATGTGTACTTGGATGGCCCATGAAGTGGCTAAAAGGTCCTTAAAGCCTCCTTTTAGGAGTTATTATTGTAATATTTGTTATTTAGTTCTCTCAAATATTATGTACTTCTATTTACCGAAATTAATACAATTGCTACTTTGCCAAAAAAAAAAATTATATAAAACAAAGACTATAAAGTTTAAAATTTTTAATAATTTTTTTGTTCGCAGAAATGATTTAAAATCGAAAGTTTAAAACAAAACAATCTATTACTTATTTGTCAAAAAATAATCTGATACAAAGTATAAAAAAGGCAAATTCATATCAGTCAAAAAAATCTTAATTTACCCTAGAAATGTATCCGTTTGAGGAATAAAATCACTAATTTATACCTTTCTCATATATTCGACCGTTATAAAAGTAGTAATAAAATAATAAAATTCCCCAACGGCTATGATTACTTTCCTATATTATATTCACACAAAATCAAAGTATCAAACCACGTGTACGTCCATGATTTCCTTACAGCTATAGAACCTTTATTTCCATTGCCAGCCAAATTCTTAGTTGTTCCACTAAATTTTTCATCATACTAATCCAACGGTCCAAATACTCTCCTCCATCACTATAAATATGCTTCACTTCAACTCTATTTCCTCACTGTCTGAAAATACTTAAACACTTTCTCTCTCCAAAAACTCTCTCAATTTTCTCTCTCTAAAAACTATGGCTTACTCCAACACTCTTTTCTTGGTGCTAACTGTCGCGTTTCTTATCGGATCCGCCGTGGGACAATCTCCGTCGCCATCTCCATCAAAATCTCCGGTAGCTTCTCCTCCACGTAAAGCAGCTGCTCCTACACCAACTCCGGCTGTTAAACCACCGTCATCTGCACCGGTGACTTCCCCGGTGACTGCACCTACTCCGTCCACCGTTGAGTCACCACCGACGCCTTCTGCTGCTTCTCCATCTCCGTTTGTTCCTCCTTCTACTATCTCCATTCCTCCTTCTGAAGCTCCCGGACCGGCACAGAACGGCGCCGTTTTGAACAGATTCTCTGTGTCTGGATTTGTTGTCGTTGGATTATTGAGTGCCGTTTTAGCCTTTTAAGAGTTATTTTTTGTTTATTTTTACTAATGTAATTTGATAGAGTGATGGATTTATTATATTTACATTTATTTGTTTATTTAATTATTTAATTTTGATGTTGTTCATACTTTGGTTTCAATGAGATTTTCCTATTTGATCGTATAATTATAATTCGCCATTTAATAAGAATTTTTTTTTGGGACAGTATAATAAGTTTCCTTAAGAAAGTAAAAAGAAGTAAATATTTTGGCTATTCTCAAAAAGAAAAAAAAATCTACTTTAATTCAAAATCTAATATTTCTATAAATAAGTATATTCTTATAAGTTTTTTTAAGAAAGAAAATAGAAATAAATCTTTTAGCTAGTCTTAGAAAGGAAAAAGATATAAAAGTTTAAATTCAAAATCTTATATTTCTATAAATTAAGTATATTCTTATTGAACTTATTGAACACACTATCAAATTTTACATGTTTAAAAGTTTTACAATGATAAATTGATAATTGTTTTTAACTTAGTCCTAATTGATTTTGTTGTTATATTTTATCACATTTTATTATATTTTTACCAATTACTCTTTAAAAATTTAAGTATAACATTAACAATAAAATATACACTCTCCATCCTAAAAAAATTGTGCATTGTCTCTTTTCATCATCCAAAAAAGTCTATTAATTGTAGTATTTAATAAGAATGTAATAAAAAAAAATCATAATGTTGTTAAAATCTAAAAATATTGATTATGTTTTTCTTAAACGGTGTAAACATGACAAAAATTATTATTTTTGAACAAAAAAAGTATAATTGTATACGACAGAAATATAAAATGTCCCTTTAAAAACACCTTTATATTAAAAAGAACCATTATTTGTAGGATAATTCATAAATAAAATAAAATGTTTTAATATATTTTATATATTTAAACGGACTTTTAATCTTGACAATTAAAGTACGAACAATCAATTTTTAGAATACAAAACACTGAAAATCGAATAATTTTTTGATAAAAAATGGATATGGGCACACAATAACAACTATATGATATATGTTATGGTTTTACATTAGCATTTTGTTAGAAAAATATATTGTAAATTGTAAATAGTTTATTTTTAAAATTATTGAGATTGTGGATTATTATTTTTTCAACTATATATTATGTTTATGAGGATTTAGTTTTTTTTTTTAATGCTTCTTTTTACTTCTTCTGTCTTCTTTTTAAAGCAAAATAGCCAGCTATACATGGCTATGCTTAGTAGAAGGGAAAACAAAAGTATGATTGGTCTGTGGTGTATAATTGAATCATTTCACAGCTGCAATTATGCCAATTCCACTGCCAGATTATCATCACTTTTTTGTTTTTTTATAAAAAAAATAAGTATGGGCGATTGGCTGCAGATGCACCAAACTATTCCAAATTCATTTGAATATAAACTTATTCAATTAAGGGAAAAGGGTCATCTATGCCCCTAAGGTTTGTCTATAAGATCAAATGAGCCCTTAACGTCCGGAAAGGTTCAAATATGCCCCAACATTTTAAAAAGTGAACAACAAGGCCCTAATTGTGACTTATAAGTGAGACGTTGGGGGCATGGTTGTCAAAATTAGGGGCCTGGTTGTTCAATTTTTAAGACGTTAGGGGCATATTTGAACCTTTCCGAACGTTGAGGGCTTACTTGATCTTCGAGTCAAACGTTAGGGGCATAAATGACCCTTTTCCCTTCAATTAAATACAAGAAATCAAAATTTATAGTCAAATAATAATGTCGGAATTAATTTTATATATAAGCGTCCAAAACTAATGATACTCAGCTCTGAATTTACATTTTCAGTCAAATTTCAGAATTTATAGTTCATTTCATTTAAGTTTTTTTTTGATGGATTCATTTCATTTAAGTTATCTAATAATTAATGAATTAATTTTAAGAGTTTGTTGTAAACTGTGTAAACAATTATGTAGTATTACTTATAAAAAAGTTGTATTTTCATGTAAATAAACATTTTTTTTATATCACTTCAAAATATTCTTTAATTTGTTTAGGGTTTCAATTAATTTGAGTTAATATTGCTTATAATATTTTATCATATGTAATATTTTAGGTTTATATTTGATTAAATTTTAGTTTATTTTCAACTGAGCTCGAGTTTAAATTATCTTTTTTTGTTATCAAATTGTTTATGAGTCAAATTTGAATCAAATTCCAACCTATGGAATTAAACTAAAAACGAGTAAATTATATTCAAACGCAAACTAATCGAGCTTAAAATTACCAGTTAAATCTAAATAAATATTGACACATCCAATTTGACTCCATTTCAAATACATTGCATATAATAAAAAGGAATAATAATGACGTTGTTTTGTTATATTTGAAAATGCACTTTTGTTACCTTAAACGGCATCGTTTTTGTCAATTAAGGACTCAAAAATAATTGTTTACTAAGTTGAAGAACCAGATGAATAAAGTGTAGTTTAAGGACATGGAATTGGATTATTCCTAATAAAAAAGAAAAAATTATCAAAATAGACATGCTCATTTTAGTCCTTTCAAGAAAAAAAAATTAGAAATGACAACGAGATGGGTGGAAAAGCCACCTCCATCCTCATCCCCGATTTTATTAAAAATCTCAATCTCAGTATCCGTTTACTTGATGTGATGGACCCATTTCCATATCTATCCTTATTCCCATGAGATTTTCTATATCCATAAGAATTATCATTCTCGTTTAATTTTAGATATGATGGTTTTTGTTCGATTTTTAAATTAAAGACTTAAAATATTTTAAAGAAAATGTCATTAAATATAACTCTAATTTTGAAAAAGTCGTATCTTTAATTAGAAAAAATTCCATTTTTTTATTTTAAAATATGAAAATAAATTCCAATTTTAAAATTTGAAAAAGCTACAACTAAATGCTAAACTAACATGCACATCTGCATTTTTTATTCTTTCGATCAATATATAAATATATACAATATTTTATTGTTTATTATTAAATTAATACTAATAAAAATTAAATTGAATAAAAGTATAACAAAATTAAAATAAAATTATCTCATTTTTGTTCTTTGTTGCAACATTACTTTGCAATGTCCAGCCCCTTAAAAATCATTTTTTGCACACTTATTGTTCCGATTAGAAGTATTATGTTTATACCCTCTTCTATATGGATTACTTTTTTTTGTCTTCACGACTGCGAGCAAAATTAGGATTTAAAATAAGAGGTCGTTCAAATTCGCGATTCTCAATTCCAATTCTTATATTATTTTCCATTAATATCAACTCCATAACATATATTCTGCTATTCAAATTCAATAAATCACTCTTTAATTTTTTTAAATGGCTTTTACGAATTCCATTTTTAATTTCCATTAATTTATAAATTAGAACAATTTTAAAATAGATGTACCGTTTCTTAATACCTTTTATATTCTTCGGTCATATATGGATAGCCACTAGAAGAGTTATTTTTAGAATATGGTCTATAAACAACGAGAAATTCTTATGTAGACCCAGTCTATCACGTTATCCGTGGACTAAACCAATCATATCATAACACCTTATTAAAATGAGGGTATTCTTGTAATTTCGTTTGTTATTTGCATACACTTTTAAATAATGATATTACAAGAATACTCTCATTTTAATGAGGTGTTATGATATGATTGGTTTAGTCCATGGATGACGCGATGGACTAAGTTTACCTAAGAATTTGTCATAAACAACATTTATGGTCTTCTCCATAACATAAATGACCATATACATTTCTATCGATAAATTCTTAGGTAGAATCAGTCTACCACGTCATCCGTAGACTAACCTATCACATTTTGACACGTTATTAAAATAATGGCACTATCATAATATTACTATCCAAAGATGTAAACAAGTAATGAACAAAATTACGATAGTGCCATTATTTTAATGACGTGTCAAAATATGATAGGTTAGTCTATGGATGACGTGGTAAACTGGGTCTACCTAAGAATCTCTCATTTCTAAATTGGCTCATTTAGGCCACTAACGTTTTTCAGAAAATGACCATATATGTCCCTGACCATTTTAAGGGTGAGGGCCTAAGTGAGCCTAGTAGTAAATCCTGATAATTATATCCTAGTAGTAAATAAAACAAAATAAAAATACAATTGGTAAAAATAATATAAATTTAAAATTTTAATAAATTATCTATTTTAATTTATAAAATTTGTCATTATTAAAATAATTTTATCATTATATAAATTTTTGTCAAAAAAGTTTATTATATACAAATTTATGAACTAAGATATCATAAAAATAGTATAAAATTATGATTGTATTATTTTTATTAATTAGATTCTTTATATTTTATATATTTGTTAGATAAAATTATTGCAATTCATAAAATTAACATATCAAATTATTAAAATTATCTTTTAGAGATTTTCAAAAAAATGAAATTACAGTTTTAGATACATAATTTTTTTATTATTGTTATTTATACTAAGGTTCTTGGTGGAAAACAAATATTCTTATTGTTTAGGTGATGCAATACAGAATGTTAGATAAAGATTTTTGTCAAAGATGGAACACAAAGCACAAAGAGGGAGACCTCAATCTGTATATATAAATCTCCTAACCCTTCTCTTTAAACGTGCTCCCAACTTTCACGGCAAATGATCTTTAGCTTTGGAAAAAATAAATAAAAAACATAGAAGAATAAACGAATATTAAACCAATAAAGCAATTTAAATAAATAACAATAATTAGAAAAATATTTTCTTGTTCTTGGAAAATGCTTTGCTCGTTGTTCTTATCATAGGTATTGTCAATTGTGGTATGTAGAGTTGTAAACAAGTTAGCCTAATCGTCGGCTAATCAAGATTGACTTGAAAAATATTGATGGTAGATTAGAAAAATTTAAGTCAAGCTAGAATGTTAATTAGGGAGACTTACGAGTCTAAATTAGCTTTTTAAATAATTTCTTTTGCTATATATTAATTAGTTTTAAATTTAGTTGTATATATTATATTAATTAGTTTATTTCATAATTTGTATTGTAAAATTTGAATATATAAATATGATTAATTTAAATGACTATTTTTATTTTTAAAGTCTGAGTCAAGCTTGATTTTTGAATAACTTAAATATCATTTGAATTTAAATCAAATTTGAAAATTTAAGCGCACTTGAGATCGGATTCAAGGTTAAGCTTATATAATATGAAAAAAAACTATGCTTTATATAATATTTTTTTGTAGCCTCTCTTTAATGTATTTTTGTCTTTTGATTAACACGTAAAAGAAGTGTAAGAATTGTTCTTAATGATTGTTGACCCATTTACCCCTACAATAGCATCTCAACTTTGGTCCAAAATTTATGGCGGGTAGGCTGACATCCAACTGTATAATCTTCTTTTAACAAAAATAGAATTTAGCTATAAAAATTCATTCAAAAAAAAGTTCATTTTGCCTCTGAACTTGACACAAAAGTCAATTAAGGATAGGTTCATGATTTTGAAAAAGGAAACAATTGATATATTGGCTCTTTACTTTTTTTGATGAGATATCAAAATATGACTAGAGCATCATTTACAAATTGGACATTTTTTTTAATTTATCAAATCTCATTAAATTGAATATGAAACAATTACATTTGTAAAAAACTCGGAATACTTAAAAACTAAATTCGATGACCTGACATGAAACAGACAACATGCTGCCTGATTCGCAGACCTTGCTTACAAAAATAAAAATAAATTACTAACTGTTTCGCGAATTAAGTGCAGTCTTCAATCACTCTTCGTTCAAACTTCTCCAAACACCCGCAAATTCACAGTATCCGATTCAAGTAACACTTGATATAACTCCTTCTAAAAAAAGAGACAACAACTCCTTTTAGAAATGAGACAACAAACCTTTCACAGAGAAAGGATAACAAACCTTTCATAAAGAAATGACAAAGTAAAACATTCATAAAAAAGACAAACAATAAAAAATAAATAAAACTAGTATAGCTCATAGACGAATCCATTTTATTACTGAAAGATCTTCAATCTATCGTCGCTTCTTGATAATTGAATTGTGCTTCGTGATAAATTTTAATCCGCCAGAAAAATAAAAAAGAATTGGTATGTTCTATGTGTTGGAAAGTTATTGAATTTAAAAATTAAAAAGGAAAAAGTGTCTTGTAACTTGAAATGAGAAGATAGAGAGTTTTGTGGTTTTCTCACATTGCTTAGAAAAACTCAATACATTGGGTTTATAAACTTGGTCTTTCTCATATGGGTTTGGGCCCCAAGGGGTACCCAGTTTTGTGAACGGGCTAGGAGTTACATCCTACTCGATTTACCACACACGCGCGCGCCGTCCGTCCGGTCGGCCGGCCGGGTCCGGGTTGGGTGGTTCGGCTAGCACTTTATTTTTTGCATACAAAAGTATTAATAATTTTTATTCAATTCTTTTGTAACTGTTATGACTCTCTGATTACCTCTCCACGTTTTTGGACTGTTGCTGTTTTCCTTCATTAATCAGAAATCATTTTCTGTATTAATTATTTACACAGCAGCTATATTTTCTTAGCCTATAAATACTGGCTTCACTTTTCATTTGAGAACACACAGAAAGACAGAGCAATACAAAGAAAGTGTTTTAGAGCTGATTTCACAGTGCAGTGTGATCAGTATTTCCGGCTGTTTTATCCTAGGGACGCCGCGGTTGATAGTCAGCTTTGCACCACCGAGCTGTGCCGCGAAACGTCTAAAAGAGAGCGACCTAGTCCGCGACTCAGCCTCATCATATTCAGTTTTACAGCAATTGTTTCAACAATTTTTAGACGAGTCCCTTTACAATTGCTGCCATGAATACCGATGAGGTTGCTGCCTACGGTTCTTCTACTGTTGATGCCAACAAACCATTCCGGTTTGAAGGCTTGCATTTCAAAAGGTGGAAACAGAAGACTGAATTTTTCCTAACCATCAAAAATGTGGTTTCTGTTTTGACAATGGCAATACCTGTCGTTGATGAAACTGCCGAGGAAGAAGAAAAGGAAAAACAGAACGGTGAACTTCAACAGTGGATGACTAATGATTACTTGTGCAAGAATTTTATTCTCAATGCACTAAGTGATGATCTCTATGATTACTACAATGATGGAAAGACTGCAAAGGAAACTTGGGAGGCGCTGCAAAAGAAATATGATACCGAGGAGGCGGGGACTAAAAAGTATGCAGTCAGCCGCTACCTTAAATATCAAATGAGTGATGAAAAATCTGTCGAGGCGCAATCCCATGAATTGCAGAAAATAGCTCATGAGATCATATCCGAAGGTATGGTTCTTGATGAACAATTTCAAGTTGCTGTTTTAATTGACAAATTACCTCCTTCGTGGAGGGACTTTAAGAATTCTCTCAGGCACAAAACAAAAGAGTTCTCGCTGGAAAGCTTAATCACTCGTCTTCGGATTGAGGAAGAGGCGAGAAAACAAGATCTAAAAGATGAAGTGCTGGTTGTTTCTAACAACACAAGGAAGTTTAGTTCGATGAGTCTGAAGCCTAATGGCAAGAATTTTAAGAATCAGAATCGCAACTCGAACCAAAACCAAAATGTGAATCGCAACAAAGCGAACCAGAATGGTAATCCTTCAAGGAACCATATTGTGAAACAGGCACCACCTGTTAAGAATGACCTGCCACCATTTCTATGCTTTAACTGTGGAAAACCGGGTCATATGGCACGCAAGTGTCGGAACAAGCCAAGTACTGCTCCACAGGCTAACTTGACGGAAGAGCCTTTTACGGCTATGATAACAGAAATGATGGCTGAGATCAACCTTGTTGGTGGATCAAGTGGTTGGTGGGTAGACACAGGCGCTAATCGCCATGTTTGCCACGATCGTGCTATGTTCAAAACATACACTGCCGTGGACGATAAGAAAGTATTACTGGGTGATACTCACACCACTACTGTCGCTGGAATTGGAAGTGTTGAACTGAAATTTACTTCAGGAAAAACACTAATCTTGAAGGATGTGATGCACACTCCTATGATGAGGAAGAACTTGGTGTCTGGCTATCTTCTCAACAAGGCTGGATTCTTTCAGACTATTGGTGGAGATATGTACACCATTACTAGAAATGGTATTTTTGTGGGAAAGGGTTATGCTTGTGAGGGTATGTTTAAGTTGAATGTTGAAATTATCAATAAAGATGTTGCTTCTGTTTACATGGTTTGTGATTTTAATACTTGGCATGCAAGACTCTGTCATGTAAATAAAAGAATAATTAACAACATGAGCACCCTAGGATTAATTCCTAAAATGAACCAAACTGAGTTTGAAAAATGTGAATTCTGTAGTCAAGCTAAGATAACTAAAAACTCACATAAATCAGTAATTAGAGAATCTGAACCTTTAGATTTAATACATTCTGATATATGTGAACTTGACGGTACCTTGACCAGAAATGGTAAAAGATATTTTATCACTTTTATTGATGATTGTTCTGATTTTACACATGTGTATTTGATGAAAAATAAAAGTGATGCACTTGACATGTTCAAGTTATTTGTAACAGAAATTGAAAATCAATTCAATAAGAAAATCAAGAGATTTCGCAGTGATAGAGGTACTGAATATGAATCTAGCTTGTTTATAGAATTCTATAACTCACATGGTATTGTGCATGAAAGAACAGCACCTTATTCTCCTGAAATGAACGGTAAAGCCGAAAGAAAAAATAGAACACTTACAGAAGCAGTAGTGTCTATTTTATTGAATTCTGGAGCTGCTTCTTATTGGTGGGGTGAAATTCTGTTGACTGTTTGTTATGTACTCAACAGAGTCCCGAAATCAAACAGGAAGATTTCACCTTATGAGATCCTAAAGAAAAGACAACCAAATTTATCTTATTTGAGAACTTGGGGCTGTTTAGCCTATGTTCGGATTCCTGATCCGAAACGAATAAAATTAGCAAGCAGAGCCTATAAATGTGTTTTCATTGGGTATGCAGTCAATAGCAAGGCTTATAGATTTTATGACTTGACTGCACGAGTTATTATTGAATCAGTAGATGCTGATTTTTATGAACAAAAATTTCCTTTTAAATTAGGAAATAGTGGGGGCGAATCATCTAGTAATGTTCCTGTGGTCAGGAATAATGAGATTACTAATGATAAAGAACCAGAAATCAGAAGAAGTAAAAGAGCTAGAATTTCGAAAGACTTTGGACTGATTTCCATGTCTATTTTTTAGAGGAGGATCCTACGAACCTCCAGGAAGCTTTAACTTCATTAGATTCTGATTTGTGGCAAGAAGCCATAAATGATGAGATGGATTCATTAGAGTCCAATCATACATGGCATTTGACTGATCTGCCTCCCGGTTGCAAAACCATAGGTTGTAAATGGATCTTAAAAAAGAAATTGAAACCTGATGGTACTGTAGACAAATACAAAGCTCGACTTGTAGCCAAGGGTTACAGACAACGTGAAAACGTTGATTTCTTTGATACCTATTCACCTGTTACTAGAATAACATCCATTAGAGTGCTGATTTCGATCGCTGCGCTATATGATTTGGTCGTACACCAAATGGATGTTAAAACTGCTTTTTTAAATGGTGAACTGGAGGAAGAAATTTACATGGATCAACCTGAAGGTTTTGTAATACATGGTCAGGAACAGAAGGTGTGCAAGTTAGACAAATCTTTGTATGGTCTAAAACAAGCACCTAAGCAATGGCATGAGAAATTTGATAATCTTGTCATCTCAAATGGCTTTAAAGTGAATGAAAGTGACAAATGTATTTACTACAAATCTGAAAAGGAACTTTGCACTTTCATATGTCTTTATGTAGATGACTTGCTGATTTTTGGATCAAATATTCATGTTGTGAATGCTGTGAAATCAATGTTGAGTGCCAACTTTGATATGAAAGATCTAGGTGAAGCGAATGTCATTCTTGGCATAAAGATAACTAGATCTGAAAAAGGAATTTCTTTAGATCAATCTCACTATGTTGAGAAAATTCTAAAGAAATATAACTACTTCGACTGTAAACCTGCATGTACACCTTATGATCCAAGTGTAAAACTTTTTAAGAACACTGGTGATAGTGTACGACAGTCTGAATATGCGAGCATCATTGGCAGCCTTCGGTATGCCACTGATTGTACTAGACCCGACATTGCATATGTCGTTGGATTACTGTGCAGGTTTACTAGTAGACCTAGTATTGAGCATTGGCATGCTATTGAAAGGGTTATGAGATACCTTAAAAGAACAATGAATCTTGGATTACATTATCTGAAGCAACCTGCTGTACTTGAAGGGTATAGTGATGCAGATTGGAATACATTGTCAGATGATTCCAAAGCCACGAGCGGCTATATTTTCAGTATAACTGGTGGAGCTGTTTCTTGGAAATCAAAGAAACATACGATTCTGGCTCAATCTACGATGGAGTCAGAAATGATAGCACTAGCTGCTGCTAGTGAAGAAGCAGGATGGCTAAGAAGCCTGCTAGCTGAGATTCCTTTATGGGAAAGACCGATACCAGCTGTGTTGATCCATTGCGATAGTACCGCGACTATTGCAAAAATTGAGAACCGTTATTATAATGGTAAGAAACGACAGATACGTCGTAAACACAGCACTGTTAGAGAGTTTATCTCAACAGGGGCTGTTAGAGTAGATCATGTACGCACTGATGATAACTTAGCAGATCCTTTGACGAAAGGATTAGCTAGAGAGAAAGTCCATAAAACCTCAAAAGGAATGGGACTATTGCCTATTGAATGAATCATCCATAATGGTAACCCGACCTAACTGACTGGAGATCCCAAGAAATAGGTTCAATGGGTAATAACAAGTTATGAATGATATGAGCCAGAACATGCAAAATTAATGCATGATTCCTAAAGCGAGAAGAGGATGAGTTAATAGAATCTCTTAATGAAGTCTATACTCCATATGGAGTGGAGTACCTAGCTATAGGAGTACTCTTGATAGCTTCACCTTTGTGAATGTGGAAGTGGGGCCGCTTCCTATAAAATTTGAGGCAAAATTTCTAGAGCGTTCACTAAACTGGGATAGACGTGCAGGGCCATAAATGCACGGGCTTTAGAAAAACACTTATGAAAAGAACGTGCGTGGTTTGATGTCCGAGATAGAGTTCAAGACTCCGAGTCACTCTTGTTGAATCAGAATCTTACTCACTACGCAAAGGTTCAAATTGAAAGATACCTTTGTCTATGCACAATCTTAACAGAAATTGCTCGAGAAACTATTTTTAAAAATTCAAAATGGGGGATTGTTGGAAAGTTATTGAATTTAAAAATTAAAAAGGAAAAAGTGCCTTGTAACTTGAAATGAGAAGATAGAGAGTTTTGTGGTTTTCCCACATTGCTTAGGAAAACTCAATACATTGGGTTTATAAACTTGGTCTTTCTCATATGGGTTTGAGCCCCAAGGGGTACCCAGTTTTGTGAACGGGCTAGGAGTTACATCCTACCCGATTTACCACACACGCGCGCCGTCCGTCCGGTCGGTCGGCCGGCCGGCCTGGCCTGGTTTGGGGTGGGTGGGTGGTTCGGTTCGGCTAGCACTTTATTTTTTGCATACAAAAGTATTAATAATTTTTATTCAATTCTTTTGTAACTGTTATGACTCTCTGATTACCTCTCCACGTTTTTTGACTGTTGCTGTTTTTCTTCATTAATCAGAAATCATTTTCTGTATTAATTATTTACACAGCAGCTATATTTTCTTAGCCTATAAATACTGGCTTCACTTTTCATTTGAGAACACACAGAAAGACAGAGCAATACAAAGAAAGTGTTTTAGAGCTGATTTCACAGTGCAGTGTGATCAGTATTTCCGGCTGTTTTATCCTAGGGACGCCGCGGTTGATAGTCAGCTTTGCACCACCGAGCTGTGCCGCGAAACGTCTAAAAGAGAGCGACCTAGTCCGCGACTCAGCCTCATCATATTCAGTTTTACAGCAATTGTTTCAACACTATGAAATTAAAATAACATAAATAAAAGGGGTGGTTACTGTTAATAGAAAAGTTAAGTCATTGACGGCTGCCGAAGAAAAAATAAGAAAAAAGTTTTAGACGGCTAGGGTTTGTTGGAGAGAAAAGAGAAAAGAAGACGGCTAGGTTTTTTTTTATAAAATAGATGAATTATTTTAAATTGAATGAGTAAAACGAGTTATGATATTAAATTTATGGTATTTTTTTAAACTCATAAATTTGAGTTTAATTGATTTCTTTTTTACCATTAGGAGTAAAATGAACGTTGTTGAATTTTACTCTCAACGAAAGTGAGTCAAATTCAAGACCTCGTCAAACGACTAGAAATATTTAGTCACTATACCAATAAACACTTGGTTTGCTTTAGCCATAGCCAATAGGTAAGCTGTCAAAAGAAATCAATTAAGGGCACAAATGGACATACTTCAAGATTGGTTCACACTTGTGGCATTTTGTGTAGACAAATTCGAATAAATTAACATGTTTGTACATTATTTTCCAACATAGGACAAGATAACATCATTTTGTTACTTCAAAAGTAATGTGTCATGTTAAATGAGTTAAGGTAACAAATTTTCAAGTCAATTGATAAGAAAAATTAGTTTAAACTAATGAGATTTCACTCTAATAATTCAAAAAAAATCAATTTATTTGTATTCCTAACAATTCACTCGAAAATTTTAATTATTTCTATTATTTTAATAATAAATTTTCGAACATTCAATCAAGCAAGTGATTATAATTCCATTCCATGTTTCAATCATTAATCTTTTTTTAATCAACTATATATTAAACTAAAAGATTTTCTTGATGGTTTATGAAAAATTAATTATATTAAATATCAAAAACTGAAACTGCCCCCGATAACTATTAAATTAAATAGTATTTAGTTACTATGCATGCAATTTTATTTTTATGAATAAAAGCTTTATTAAAAAACACAAAAAATAGTAAAACTCCACTGCTCAAAGAGTTTATGCCAGAAAAAAAAAAACAAGTTAAGAGAGAAATGTACTATTCAAATTTCTAAATAAATCTAAACCCGAATAAACAAAAGAAGGATGTTATTTACACTTGTAAAACAAAGCCGCACCAATGAAGCACCGAAAAATAACATCAATTGGAGAGAAATTCTTATGCTGAAAAATTTCTTCTATTACGACATTTTCAAATTTTTCAAATAAAAATAATTCAAATAGTAGTCTAATGGTTTGTGCATCGACCATTTGGCACAATAGCTATTTATTGAGAACAAAAATCCTCAAAAAAAGAAGGCATCACTCGAACTATACCCGACAACTGAAAAATATCATAACAAATTTTCTTTATACATGAAAATATGATCTTGAGTCTGATATCACCACAAATATGACAGTCCACATTACCATGAAAAATAATTTTTCCAGAAGTAAGAAAGGAGAGCATCGGAACACTTATTATTCTTGCAAAGTTTTAAATCCATTCTTACTCAAATATGAAGTATTTTGACATTACATATATGATCTAGAATTGGATTTTGTTCATTTTTATCATAAGGTGCATATGTCTTATAATAAATAATAAAAAAAATCAAGTCAATAATTAATTCAAAATTGTAAGTTACTAGTAATTAGTAATAGGATCAAAGAAATTGTAAATAATTAAATTACCATAATCCATAACAATAACCGTAATAACAGAATAACCACCACCAACATACTCACTGACCTTAGTCAACCTTCAACAGTTACAAAAAGAAAAAGAAAAAAGTACAACGCAAACATTTTTCAGACCAATCTACATGACCAAAACGGCAGCGAAGAGACCAAAAGCAACAGTTCCAGCACCATAAATTCTATTCAACACGGCACCGTTTACTCCAGGACCTGGAGCGTCAGCCGGCGGGGATGAGATAACGGAAGCAGGAGGAGAAGCCTCTGAAGGTGGCGGAGAAGGAGGAGACTGAACCTTAGCCGGAGTCGGTGCTGGAGTAGTAGTACTGGTCTTTGGAGCTTGAGCGGGTGGAGTGGTTGTTTCTGCCGGTGGTGGAGCAGACATAGGAGCGGTGGTGGAGGATGGTGGCGGTGATGATGCAGACGGAGATGGAGAAACCTTAGGAGAAGAAGCCGGTGAGGGTGCAGGAGATTGAGCGAAGGTGGAAGTGAAGAGTAATGCAACAAGAACGATCGAAACGGCGACGTTGAGGTGGGCCATTCTCTTCTTAATAATTTAGGTTAAAGACACAATGGGAAAAAAGAATGTTGGGAAATGAAGAGATGGCTGTCTTTGTGTAGCTTGAGTAAGAAGGTATTTATAGGGCATATGTTGGGATTTAAATTAATAAGGTTTCGTAGACAATAAGGTGTAGAAATATTAGAATATTAGATAAAATAAAGGATCATTTGAGTCCTTAAATTTATGAACCAAGCTCTTATAAGTCAAATTTATTCCATTTCTAAATATTAAGACCAATTCTATCCGCTATTATATTTTCAAAATGCATGAAAAGCAATTGTAAATATGTTTTCATTTCGATAAAATTATTTTATATATTTATAACTTTGACTCTTTTGACAAATATATCGCAAAAAAAAATTAGACAGTTTGCTTCATCAATTTAAGGAGTTGAGTCAAAAATGTCCAAATCCCAATTTAATCAAAATTATGAAGTTTATCTTTTAAAAGTGGACTAATCAAATAAGCTCATGTAAGAAATTCATGAGATATAACACGCTTGGATATTATTTTCAAAATTTATAAAATTAACGGATCATCACGAATGTTTTTAAATATATATGTTAAAATGGTCAAAATAATAGGTATATGCAATCAGTTTTTCTTTTATTTAATATTTTATGCAAATTTCTACATGTTTTTATTTATTTATTATTTTATGTAAAATCCAAAATATTTGTATTTAATATATTCACAGTTGCTTTTCACGAACTCTGAAAATATAAAATGGATATAATTTTACTTATTTAATGAGTTATGGACTAAATTATTAAAATATACTAAGTTTAATTATATAACTCTGTTTTATAAATTTAAGGACCCAAATGATCTTTTGCTCATATTACATAATAATAAGCTTATCATTTGTTTCACATAATGGGAGAGCAATAAAAACAATAATGTATTGTGATGTTATGATGAGTGGGCAACTACTAAGACAAAAATAAAAATTAACCTCTTTTCATTTAAAAAAAAGTTTAAAATGATCCTTCATTTAGAGAAAAATTCATTTTTAATTAAACTTTAATTAGCTTAGGTAAAAAATGAAGAACTATTTTAAACTTTTTTCTTAATGAAAAGAGATTAATTTAGTGCCTCGGGGTAGAGGTGAAACATAAATACATACGTCAGGGTATAAATGAATTTTTTCCTAGGTCATGGTATAAACGAAAAAAAAGTTCAAGGTGGGTGGTTTTTAAGTAATTAAGCCGAAAAAAAAATGAAAGGTGAGTAGTTTTTGAGCCTTTTTGCCTTAATCTTATTAAATTATTATTGATGAGGAAAATTTGGAAAAATACAATAAAGACTCGCTTTATTTTCTAAAATGACAAACATTATGGATTACATTTTATTTTCAAATGCAACAAATATCATAAAATAGAGAAAATAATACAAAATATTAAATAGAACATTGCGGATAAACAATATTCATTATCTGTATAATTTAGACATAATGTCCCAAAAAAAGGTGTTTGCCGCTTTTATCCATTTAATTATTTCTTTTAATTTTATTATTTGAAGTAATTTCGTTTCAGTTGTAGTTAAATTTTCCTAATGGAATAAAATCACGGATGGCCTATTGAAGCTAAATATATCCAGATAATTAAAAGTATCTCCAAAAAGGCTTAATACATAGTTTGACCCTTGAACTTGTACCCTTTTACCCATCTAACCTCTAAACTTAACGTCTCACCTATCGGACCTCTGAACTTGTTAAATAATCCGATTTGACCCCTGAACTTGATAAATATGTAAATATTAAACCCTTCGTGTCCACCTGTCACTTGAAACATTCTAGAAGAAATTGTGTACGGAGGGGTTCAATGTTTACGTATTTATTAAGTTCGGGGGTCAAATCGGGTTATTTAACAAGTTCAAGGGTTCGATAGGTGAGACGTTAAGTTTGGGGGTTAGATGGGTAAAAGGGTACAAGTTCAGGGGTCAAACTATGTATTAAGCCTCTCCAAAAACCACAAAATTGTATACTTCTTCATGAAGAGCCATCAAAAAAGTTACCATATCTAATTCTTATAATAATTAACTTGTTCTACAATTAACAGAACAGAAAGGCCGAGGATAATTTGCACAAAATTATTACTATATATAATCTAAGCCAATGCTTATAGATTGTCAAAAAGAATTACAGTGGATAGAAGCTTCTCTTACAGTGACAGAAATCAGAAAACACAATAAGAGATTCTATTACACAGGATTTTCTCCAACTTACAGACAACTTCCAGCAGAGCTTTAGCCAATCATGTAAGCATTATTATGATCTTTTTTGCTTACTCAATCATGAAATGAAAGAATTTGAACTCGTAAACGTAAGTCAATTCAATAGATAAAGTTTTACCATCGTCATGTTAAAGTTCTTCGAGATCTGACGGTTGATTTGTGAGCACCGCATTGACATTCTTATCTATTAGAAGAAGCATCTGAAGCAGTAGTATCAACCAGGGAATTAGTGATGAGATTGCTTAAGCGGCCGTTGAATTCGACTCCGTAGATATGGCCCATTTTCGCACGTTTAGTTTCTAAATACTTCTTGTTTTCCTTTGTGATAGTTGTTAATAGTGGAACCCTACCTACAACCGACAAACCGTAACCCTTGAGACCAATGTACTTGGCGGGGTTGTTTGTCATCAATTTCATTGTTCGGACACCCAGTAACTGTAATATCTGCAATGTTAACACATCAAGTTCATTATTAGATTACTAGAGGATGGAAACCTTATAACCAGTGGTGGGTTATTCTAGATCAATTAGCATGTGGTTACTTTAGCTTAAATAGCATTTTGAGTTCTGGGTATAAGCTGCATTAAAATTTTAGTAGGACGAGTTATGCTGCCTATGTGAAACTGCATGCTTGAAACCGAATTAATCGGCACCTAATATGGCAATCAGATACTGAGTGTTTAAACAGTAGGAAAAAAATACCTGAGCACCAATGCCATATTCTCGTGAATCAACAGGCAAACCGAGATCTTCATTTGCTTCAACTGTATCACGCCCAGCATCCTGTAGGTTGTAAGCATTAAGCTTGTGGCCTAAGCCAATGCCTCTTCCTTCATGCCCACGAAGATAGACTAATACACCTCGGCCAGCAGCCTCAATCTGCTGCATTGCAAGAGCCAGCTGGTTCCCACAGTCACATCTAGCAGACCCAAATATATCCCCCGTAAGGCATTCCGAATGTACCCTCACGAGAATATCCTGCCCATCTCCAATCTCACCCTGTTTGGAGAACAAAGTTGAACGCAAGTAAGATCTCCAATTTAGAACAGAATAAATGAAGCATGTGTGCATCTTTCGGCAGCATTAAAATTGAATTTTGACATAATTTTAGCTCTTGAAGATACTGAAAAGAGAAAATTGAACTCTCTGGTTTATGTTTAAGGTAAGTTGCATTCCGAGCTTGAAATTTATCAATACAAGGACAAGCTCATAAAAACTACTGTCACATCCTAATTTCGACTTGTCATAACCATCAACTTGTCCAAATTAACAGTTACTGATGATTTGGCACAACACAGTACAACCCTTTTAATATGCTCTTGATTTGATGAGAAAAAGAAAAGGCAAAATCAAAAGACTACAAACAAAAAAATTGCATACAGAACTATCATCTCCATCACATTCAACTCTTTAAACAATCTAGTTGGCTTCTGAATGAAATCCCAACAGAATCAAGCGGGAACTATAATTATATTTTGATAAAAATAACTGACTTTAGAGTTTTAAAGCACAAAGAGTAATGAGTCTATAATTAGTGCTCACCTTAACCATAGCAATATGTTCAATGCCATCCAAGATGGATCTATAACAGTAGGCTGTAAACGGGCCCCACATTGTCGGAATCCTAGCAGCAGAAGAACAATCTACTAACTTTTCTCTCTTCCTCTTATACCTGTCAATTACAGAACACTTCATTAATTCATGTTTTCATCATCACAGCATGACGTGCATTTTGCTTGCAGTTCCCTTTTAAAAATGACAAATTGTTAGCCAGAGTGTGTGGCAAAGCACATGCACCTTTTAAAATGCATAACTAACATGCTTGAGGGTTTCATACGTATGTGACAGAACAATAATCAACGCCACTATTATCTACTTATCTTGCTTTATTTTATTTTTATATAGCTAATAATTATAATGAACACAATTATGGTCCATTGCATAAAATGCTGATTGGTTCTAGAGATAAAAAGTAATGGCATCGATGTCTTTCCACGCTAAATGGGAAGTTCAAATTAGCAATATATTCAATGACAACGCAAAACAGCTGTCAGAGACATGGTGTACAGCAACGTCAAGGTGTAATATAATTGAAAAGTATGAATGTGTTTGCTTCACAAAACTCGTTGGCAAATCATGAAATAAGGAAATAAGAGGTCAGAGAAGATGCTTAAAGAATAATCCTTGTGCATACACTGACAATCCACAACGAACGTGACACTGTTTACCTGATTAAATCAGCAATAGATATAATTTTCAAATTCTGCTGTTCTGCAAATTGACGAAGCTTTGGCAACCTAGCCATGGAGCCATCATCATCCACAATCTCACACAGAACTCCAACAGGCTCAAATCCAGCTAGAACAGAAAGATCAACAGCAGCTTCTGTATGTCCAGCTCTTTTCAGAACACCACCCTCTCTGTACCTCAGCGGGAAAATGTGGCCAGGTCGGTTGAAGTCCTCAGGTTTTGAATCTTTAGATGCAAGAGCTAAAACCGTTGTTGCCCTGTCCTGAGCTGAAACTCCTGTGGTTGTACCATGTTTAGCGTCCTACAAGAAGATATTCACAGGAAACACTTAGTTTTAGATTATTGCAGTAACGTTGATTGAATTTTGTCTAGAAAACTAAGGGCATAGAACTCTAAACCTCTGCTTCAACAAGATATGAGGGAATAATCAATCACTAAGCACAAAGTATTTATCTTTTCAAAGAGAGACATTCAGTTCTGCTTTTTTCGTATTTTTGTCCTTTCCGGGAAAATAAATAAAGAAACTAAAATGAACTAATTGTATGTTTCTTCCAATAAATGAGTTTACTATTTCCTCTAAGACAGAACATAAAACTACTAAAACAGCTAATCAGAGCAATGAATTCAGCTACTTCTAGATGATGATAATAAGAATTGAAGCACAAGGGAATATAAGAGAAAAAGAAGCAATTACATAATATCCTAGCTTTAAATTTACAAGGACTTCACTTTTTTCGTAATTGAAAACATTAGATTATTTGCTTCCACAGAAATTGATATCCTCTGAACTATAGATCTCGCATATTATAAACTTAATATAAAAACAAGAACCACATTTTCAAGTGAAACACGACCAAAACAATGCTCAAAAATTTATAACTGCTTCAAGTGAATGAGATGTGTTCATATTTTGATATTTTGAATATATTTAAGTCAATCAAAAGCATAAAATCTTCAGTAAAAGATTACATACCACTGTCACCGTGAATGCAGTACGAAGTTTTTCATCATTTTCGTTTTGGGTTACCATCAAAGGGAGTTGTAACCTGTCAAGATATTCCCCTGCCATGCTGACACATACTATTCCGGTACCATGCTTGACAATGAAAGCCATAGCTTCAGGTGTCGCTAATTGTGCTGGCATAATAAGATCCCCTTCATTTTCTCTATCTTCATCATCTACCACCACTACCATCTGCAATCAAAAATGCAATCAGCACACGAAAAAATGGGATAACAACAACCGAAAGTACATAGTTCATAAAAATGCTACCAAGATAGAGTAAAACAACTACCTTTCCTTGACGAATATCTTCAATGGCCTGAGGAATGGAGGAAAAACCTTGTGTAGGACGATCCAAATCATACTCTTCATCATCAACAGGAAAACCATTGGGCATAGGAGCAGTATCCGCTGCCAAAGTTGCAAATGCTACCGCATCAGGCTGCAACTTAATTCCAACTGAATCATTATCAATCAAAGCCCCATTTGCTGCACCATTATTTCTACCGGAATACGACAGTAGATCACCTTCTTCCGATACTAAAGCAGCTTGAGTATTGGGGACACTCTTAATACTTAAAGAAGATTTGGAACCCGACGTGCTCCCATTTGCTGAAAGCCAAGTAACTCCATGTAACCCATTGAATAATTTAAAGTTCCTCCTTCCACTGTATATAAAGTTAAAGGAATCAACAAACATATCAGTACAGCTAAAGTTCTTCGTAAATTGCTCATGAGTAGTATTGATCTAGACACAAATAGCCTAGGTAACACGGACACTTCATTCAATCAACGTGTCTTGTTTCGAAATATTTCGGACACTTCACGTTTCGGACACAAAACTTTTTTTTTTCATAGAAGACTTTAAAATAACACTATTTCGCCATGTCCGTGTCCGTGCTACCTAGTCAATAGCTAAAATTCTCGTAATTTTACATAAACAGAAGCTAATCAACTTAATGGATTCAATTAAAATACAAGTGATGAACACAAATTGGATACCTTTTAAGCTAATTACAATCAGAAACAAGAAGTATCATTGCTTTAACACACTATGAAGTTGTTAAATTGTTTGATCTATATTATGAAAAGAAAAAAGACAAAAATTGGTCAAACAACATAAAAATACCAAATTTCAAGACCAAATTACAACAAAACAAAGACCAATTCACCACTAAAAATATCAAATCCTTAAAAAAAAGACAGAAAATTTGAGATGGGTACAGGAGAAATAACTTACAAGGAACACGGTAGAGCTGTTCTAATTGTTGTTGAAGGGTTAATGGAAGCCATTGTTCTTCTTCTTTGTTTGATTAAAACCCTTCTCTAAAATATAAAAAAGCTCCAAAATTTAATGGTTTAGGATCTTGAAACCAAATGGGTTTTGCTTGATTGTTACTTATAGAGCTTTATATTTTTGAGAGGGAAATAACAAAGAAGAAGAGGCAAAATTGAAGAAGATGAAATTAACAGAAACAACGACGAATTTTCATTGTAAAGAATTTTCTGTATTACTTATTCCTGCGGGTGATGTCGGTTTTCTGTCACCGGCCAATAATATTGGCGTAAGACTTTTTTTATTTCTTTTCATTAAATTGTTGATTTATTATTGGTGACTATTTAGATGAACTTTTTTTTTTACTTAATTGGAAACGAGATTTTTTTTTAAAAATGAGATTTTGTTGGAGAACCTAAATGCTACCAAATTTAGCCATGTTTAAAGAAAATCAAATAATTATTTATGCATAATAAAATATTATATACAGTGTCATTAGTAAGTATAAACATCAAAAATATTGGAAAACATCAATAAAATAATTTTTCAAACTGAAATTAAATTACATAGATAACAAAATAAATTGTATTTATTTGAGTTAGATTTTTTTCTTTTTAATCTTAACAAACCATCATATGAATAATTATTTTATTTATCATATAGATTATAAAAAAATTATCTTGCAAATAATATTGCATGACAAAGCACTCATGTTCAGGTATTTTTAACCAATAACCTTCTGACTCAAATTATATAGGGTTTTTGACATTTTTTTGCCTCTCTACAAAAAAAAAATCTGAATTTATGCCTCTTGTAAAAAAAAATTCCCGTTTTGCGCCTGGCCCCACACAGCCCGCTATATAAAATAGCGGGCTGGTCCTTAATTTGGGTGATTAATTACCCAGATTAAGGACCAGCCCGCTATCTCATATAGCGGGCTGGTCCCTCCTCCCCAATCATTGGGGATCTGCCCCAATAATTGGAGAGAGAGTGTTTTATTTTTTCCCCAATTATTATGACAGATAATGATTGGGCAATAATTATCAAAACCGGTTTTTTTATTTTAGACATGATTTTTTCTTGGTTAAATTATAATATCAACCAACCTAAAAACCAAACCAAATTTGGTTCGGCTTGATATTTTTAAAAAAAAATGAATTTTGAGTTAGTTTGGTTTTGGACTTTATTTTTTTAAAACTGTAAAATAAATTGAACTAAAATAATCGATCAACCGATAATCCAACCAAAATTGACGGGTTAGTTTAATTTAAAAAATTTACATCCTCCAAAATTTTGGTTTGGCTCGATTTAAAAAAATTAAACATATTAATTTTGGTTTAATTTGAATTATTAAAAAAATTAATTTTTCAGTTTAGTTTAGGTTTGGACGCATTTTTTTATTAAAGTTTCATCATCGACCATCAAAATGAATCAAAACTTTGACCAATTTGAAAATTTGAAATTCTTAAAATTTTGGCTCGATTTTAAAAATATGATTTTTTTTATTCAGTTCGGTTTGGATTAAAATACGCTTTCATGAATAAACATATAACAAGTTTTTTTTCTAAAAAGAATTTTTTATTTTTTATTTTTAAAAAAAAATTATTTTCTAAAAATATACTTTTTATTGTAAGATAAAAATTTGAAATATTTTTTTAATAATCATTTATTTATATAAAAAAAGGGAATCATTTATTTTTATTTCTAACCCTTTTTTTTCATGAACCAAACAGTCTCTTAAACGCATACTATTGTACGGCGGTATAGTCGTGCAATTAATTTTCTGTGATAAGAAGAAAATAGATAATTAGATTTGTTTCATTTTTTGCAGTGGCGGATCCAGAAACTTAAGATGGTGGGGTCCACACCCACACACACACACACACACACACACACACACACATATATATATATATATATATATATATATATATATATATATATATATATATATATATATATATATATATATATATATATATATATATATATATATATATATATATATATTAAAAATTATAAATGTTGAATTAACAAAATTGAAAATAATAAATTTTATTTTTCAATAATTATTTTCAATTAATTTTTATTTCATTAAAATGCTCAATAATTATACGGTTACTCAAACTATTAAATTTATACTTTAGTGAAGCATTAATCATTTTTATTTCAGATAGGAATTAATTTCCGTGTGAAGTATGATAATTAAAATATTAAAATTATTCTATTCAATTGTATATAAACTTTGTTTATACAATATCCTAACATAATTAACTACATAAATTAAAAAAAATCTACACTTTGAATATTTAATAGTAATTAATAAATAAATAGAACAAATATATATAATTGTACAATATGTTTATACTTTATATTATATAAAAATTAAGATATAAAAATGACCTAATAAATAATTTAGATGTAATTTAATAAATTTTATACTTAATTTTTAAGAATTGTAGTTGGTTTTCAATTATTTGTAATGTGTATATCAATTTAAAGAGCGATTTATAATTTTAATTTGACATATGTGGCAACATAAGATTTTAAAATAATTTTATTTAATTTTTAATTTTATTTGTTTTAATTAACGAAAAAATATATTATATTATTCAAAAGATAAATGGTTTACATAATAAAAAAGTTAATATTTTATCATTATGATCTAACTTGATAAACTATTATGTAAATGGTTTTGATTAAATTATATAAACATGATATATTAATAGGTTTTAATAAATATATTAACATATATATGGGTAATTTTTATTTCCCAAGAAAAAGATGGGGTCCATGGACCCCACTCTCATTAACCTGCATCCGCCTCTGATTTTTTGGGATTGATTTTCAAGATTCAGATTATAAATTCCTCGCACATTGGCTAAAAAAATAACATAAAAAAGAAAAAGAAAATGAAATGTGTTAGTATTGCAACGACAATGTTAGTATAGTATTCAAGAAACGTGTTAATATTCCGCAATTGTATTCTTGGTTTGATGATTGGGCAATAAAAAACCGGTTTTGATAATTATTATCCAATCATTATCTGCCCCAATAATTAGGGAGAGAGTAAATCACTCTCTCTCCAATCATTAGGGCAGATCCCCAATGATTGGGGAGGAGGGACCAACCCGCTATATGAGATAGAATGCTGGTCTTTAATCTGGGTGATTCAGCCCACTATTTCATATAGTAGGCTGCGTGGGTCCAGACACAAAACGAGAAATTTCTTTGCAAGAGGCACAAATCTGGAATTTCTTTTGTAGGGAGGCACAAAAATGTCAAAAACTCAATTATACAAATGCTAAACAGAAAACTGCTTAAATCGTGGGTTCGATTCCTCTCACAAACGCTCCCTCCTTCTTAAATTATCAAAAAGTATATAGTCAAGTCTCATAATAAGTGGTATTATATTTAAAACAATGAATTGAGTGACAACGTCTATAAAATTATAAATTGGCAAGAAAATTACATGTAGATGTTTAGTTGGAAAACACAAATAAAATTAATTAAATTCATCATTTACCAACAGAGGTTGGTTCAAGTGCTAAACGGCTTAATATCGCTTAAGTAAGGTCTCGGATTTGAGTTTTGTGAATGTAGAAAATTCTCACTGGCAGACTCACCCACCATCCAGATGCGCAACGCAAGTCTGGTCCGGATTAGTCAGGGCGAAACTCTGAAACCGGATGGGCAACAAAAAAAATAGGTGCACTGGTGGAGCCAAAAATTGAGAGGGTCGGTTTTTTTCTTTTTGACTAAATAATTTGGCGTCCGCTTTATTTCTAGGTAATACAGTATGTTGTTTAAATATTACTTTTACTTTTTTTAGTTAAACGACAAAATATTTGGTCTAATTTAAAATAAAAATAATCTTTAAAAAAAATAATCATATTATAATTTTTGTTAATTCCGTTAATTTAGGGATTTTTGTGATTATATATTTTTTGTTTTACAAATTTAATTGCTTAAAAGTTCACTCTTATATTTTTATTTTTATTTTGAAAATGTTATACTTTTATTTTTTCATTCATATCTAGAAGGTTGAGATTCAAAGCTTCTAGCTGAATGGATAGACAACACGAAACATGCATCTACCCCGTATATAATGCATAAATTGTTTAAATAAAAGAAAATAGCTATTTATTTTTAAATTATTCTTTACTATTATGATAAACAAAAAGTTAATAAAAATATAAAATGACGAGTCATGATACAAGCTATATTTAAAAGGGTTAATTGCAAATTAATACACAAACTTTACCCAATTTGCAATTACAACACGAACTTTAAAATTTGGCAAGTTGGTACACCGATTTTCATTTTTTGGCGAATTGATACACCGAACTGGAAAAATACTAACGTGGATATTGTCATATACAGCCACGTGTTATTGTATGATTGGTCGGTGTACTAATTTGCCAGAAAAATAAAAGTTGGTGTATTAAATTGCCAAGTTTCAAAGTTTGTGTTGTAATTGCAAATTAAGGTAAAGTTCGTGTATTAATTTGCAGTCAACCATATTTAAAATATGTAAAGCATTTCAAATAGTACTAAAATAAAAGTTGAATTTGAGATTTGCTTTATATATTTATACTTATAAAGTAAATTAAAGTAGTGTTCAAATCATAAATTTTTATATTCTGTTTAATTATATTGCTATAGAAAATTTACAAAACTGTGGGAATTTGAGGTTTGTTTATTTCAATTCTCGTTTAGAGTAAACAAACCAATTTCCTATATAATTTTTTTTTTATTATTATAAATACTTAAATCCGTAGTGATGATCTTTTGATCTGTTACTATTGCTTGTGCACTCAATTAAATAAGAATTTGTGGAAGTCTCTGTCACGTTTTCTTGTCTTTTTGTCGCTACAATGACTTCGTCACATTTTCTTGTTTTCTTGTCGCTAAAATATTATTACTATTTATTTATATTTGTTTATACAAAATGTTTCATCAACTTTTTCTCAACGTGTTTTATAGAAAATAGTAGGTAAGAAATTTGAATTATTGTTTGGGTGGGTACATTAGTGTTAAACCGTTCAAATTAAAAGTAAGAGAAATTCTTATGTAGATTCGGTCTACCACGTCATCCGTAAACTAACCTATCACATTATGACACGTTATTAAAATGATGGCAATCTTGTAAATTCGTTTTTTAATTATTTACACCTTTGAATAGTAATATTACAAAATTGCCATCATTTTAATGATGTGTCATAATATGATAGGTTTGGTCTACGGATGACGTGGTAGACCGAATCTACTTAAAAATTTCTCTAAAAGTAAATATACGTTCCTACAAATTATGGCAACTTCAATTTGATACTTTTTGTTGAAGAAATAAATTTCTACAAGTAATCATCATAAACTGATATATTTTAAATAGTTGTTATATTAGATTTTAGATTTTATAGAAAATTACTACAATTATTTAAATCAGATATAATATACAATTTTCTTTCATATATCAATTTAATGAATTTCTATTAAATATAAGTAAAATTTGTGAAATAGTAAGGTTGCGATTTCTAAAGAAAAATAGTAATTTTTAATTTTAATAGGAAAAAAAAATACTTTTCTCTCAATTTTATGTGGACTCGCGGCTAATTGATACATTAACAACGGGTCTTTGAAAAAACAGTACTAATGGGTGTTCAGTCAATTTTTCTATGCATATATATGGTAGCTATTATTTTACAGAAAGCTCCATATATCTATTCGAAAAAGTGTCAATAATATTTAATTTTATTTTTTTAAAACCCAAACATCTTATAATGTGATTTTTTTTTTATTTTGAAGCTTTTTTTTACACAATAACCGTTTTAACTTTATTGATTATTTAATTAAGTTTTTTCATTTTAAAATATTTTAAATGATGCATTTATTTATTAATTATAAAATTTAGGTCATTAAATTAGTAGCGATACTTAATAATTATGTCACGACCCGATTCTCGGCATCGAGACCGGCGCTAGGGAATGGGAGTGGTTGCTCCGAAACCCGTAGCAAGCCTTAAAATACATTAAAAATCACTTAAAAAATTTCGCGGAATTCAAATCATTTTCGAACATTTTAAAATTGCAGTTTAAAACGTTCTGATGAAAATTACCATTTAAAAACATGCACATAATTTTCTCTTTAATTATTGCATTTTAGTTTTCAAAACCATTTCATTATGGTTTATCATGCATCTCATTATGCATACCATCTTATTACGGTAATTACTGCATTTCACTATGCAGGCCATTTCTCTATGGACTTAACTGCATTTCACTATGCAGATGTGTTCATCGCATTTTATTCAAGTGCAGTCGCTCGGACTTACGCACAGCATTCCCATATTACATATTATCAGAGTTTAAGCGTTATAATAAAATATAAAGCATAAATAAGTCCAACGACTACTAGGGTATAATCGTTCATTATTCTAGCTACTGCAACTCTAGACACATAAAGGAAAGTCATTCTCACTTTATACAAGCCAGGGATTTCCGGAACAAGAAATTGGAAATCCACACGTCAAACTACTCGCCTGTAAAAATTATAAATTCAACGGGGTCAGTTATAAAAACTGGTGAATGCGTACAACATGTACTAATAAACATTAATATGAAGCAATGCATTCCAGATTACCGATTCATATGAAACCCTAAACCATGATTCATGTTCCTATATGCTTTCAACACAGGAAACATAAATATTCCATTTTTTTTCCATTCCATTCGGGTTAACCTTTTATTTTTCTTTGGCCGTATTTATTTTCTCTTTTTGTACTTTTAGCCAGTCAAATCCGATTATTTTTATTTTACGTATTTGAAAGTCCCAGACTCTTCTTACAATACAACGGATTTCGGCAGTACATAAATACTGTCGCCAATTTCACTTTTTTTAATAAAAGGTTCAACCTCTCAGATCTCGGCAGTTTGCTGACTGCCTTTGGTCGTCTATATTCCGTTGCCTCTGAAGATCTGTTCACACAGAGTCTAGGCCGTCGCCTGACTTTCCAGGCCGTCGCCAGGATTCACACAGTATATTCACATGCAACCCATTCTAAATGAAATACCGGTGATCACACAGCACTATTGCCGCCCAATAGTAAGCATGTTTCAATGAATCTAAATCGGTTTCAACACTATGAATAGTTCATGCGATTTAAATTCAAAATAAAATAAAGCATTTGCAAATCATGTAAAGCAGTTCGCAATATTTTTAATACTAATATTTAGCAGTATAAGTTGTAAACACACTCACAGTACTCGCTTATTCCAAATATAAAAATACCACCCGTTGAAATATCAAAACCTTTGCTCGCCGGTTTCCGCAACAAAACTCGCTGGATCTAATTTAGAGATTAAACATTAATAAATGTAATAACTCTAAATTCTAGGATATACTCTATACCGACTCAACCATATAACCACATAATCACAAACCAAATTTGATTCCGACTATCTATTTCCGCGTCATCGTATTTCAATACGATACACCACATAGTTTATTTATTTCAATAAATAAACATAGAATTATAATTCCATATAATTCTAACACACATTCAATTCATATCATTTTCTAAAAATACACTTTTAGAAAATCTCAACAATCATATCACAATTCAAAAATATCCAAAAATATTTTTCCGTAAAATATTTTTGACCCGGGGCTCGCCCCCCTCTTATTTTCTGCCAAAAACATTTCGGCACTAACTGCTGCCAACTGAGTTTAGGACTGAGCCAACATGCTCTATCCCCTTCACTCAAACTCCGGTCACCGTATTCCGGTGGTTTTGGCCGGAAAACTCAAAAACGCTAAAAACGCTTAAAAATCCATTTTAAGCCATTTTTATACCGAAATTCACCAAAAATAATTTCATATACATTTTTAATTTTCATCTTGTAAAAACAGCAGCCCAATATTTTTAAAATATTTATTTTCCATTATTTTAACCATTAAAACCGAAATATCAATTAATAATCAAAACCGATTATTAATCCTTCAAAACACTACACAAAAATCATTTAAACTCCACAAATAATTATCAAACACATTTCATAAATTTTTTTCATAAATATTTTCTGCCCAGAATTTAAAATGACAGTTTTACCCTTTTTCATCAAATTTTAGCCGAATAGAGTTATTAAAAATTAAACCCGATTATTAAACCGCTAAAAATTAACCATTAACCATTTAATTAACATCAACCACAAATATAACTCATCCATAAATAAAATTATTTCCAGAAATTAAAAATCCCTTTATTTACCATTTTTAAGCTATTTTTAAGCTTTAAAACAATTAAAAATCGAAACCCAACTAATTAAATTAACACCCGAATTAATTAACATTTTTAATCCACAAAAATTTCACTTTAAAGCATATATAAATATCATCATTTAGATCAGCCCAGAAAATTTAAATAAATAATTTAATTTTCACGGAAAAAATATTTTAAAACCGTAACCCATATAAACAATTACTAAAATTAGTTAATCAACCATCAAACATCACATTTAAACCATCCTATGCATGTTTCTAACACTTAACCAACATCAGCAACTAAAAGTAAGGTTTTGAGCTTGAATTTATACCTTGATTCAACATGCAAATACACCTACACGATCTACGCAATATTCCCGACAATTTTCGTGAAGAAAGTTTTGAGAGAAAATGTAAGAGTAAAGTTTTGTATTGGGAGCTATGGTGTATTCGGCACCCACAAAATGAAGAAGATGATGGATTAACTTGGGCACCAAGTTTAGCTTAAGAAAATATCTAGATATTATTTGAAGTTTCAATTATTTACAAGTTTGCCATTATGGCATTCTTGTAAATAATTCGAACTCTAGGGGCAAAATAATTTAACTTTCTCAAACACTTAAAAACATTAAATCATATCATATGGGCTGAGTTAAAATATTTTTGGGCCTTTAAAAATATTTAAAATAATTATTTTTACGGTTTTTAGTGAAAAATCACAAAATTCACTTTTAACACGTAAAATTGCCAAAAATCAACTTAAGGCAAAACACATACCAAATCACATTTTCACCCTTATAAATTCATCACGTGAATTTATTCACTATTTTCGAGGTCCTAATTAATTAAAAATTGGACACTAGCGAAAATAAACACTAATAATTCTACGGGGTATTACAAATTAAAAATTTAATATAAGTTTTTATATAAACTAACTATAAAATTAAGATGTTTTCTAATAAAAAAAATTAATATATATATATATATATATTTTATTAGTAATGTGAGAAGTATTAAATATTAAAAAAATAAATATACTAATTTTACATACGCCAGTGAAGTCTAATCCAAATGGCTGAAGCTCTCCAATGCATTTTTGAGATTTCAGTTTTGAGTCTTAGTAAGGCCAGTTGTTTAATTTGAAAATCTAACTAAGAAGCACTACCGGCTAACGTAATTAGATTCTAACTCTAATTCAAAAAAATTACATAATAACAACCACCAATCAAATTTTACGAAATATATATTATTTCCTCTGCTTCGTAAATATACAACTTTTGACACTTTTTGGCTTGTACATGAATTAAAAAATATCATTAATGCTAAATATATTTTTTATAATATTTTTATAACCATAAACTTATTCTAATTAGTTAAAATAAATTTTTTTATTAAATTATTAATATTGGTTCATAATTATTAAAATCCACAAAATAATTAAAAATATCATTCTCAAAGTTTAAATAAAAAGATTTCAAAGTATAGCAAAAAATAAATTTTCATATATATTTATAGAACGAATAAAGTATAATAAGTCATTAATTATTAATTATCAGCTACCAAATTACAACTGAATCAAATAGAAATTTTGGAATATAGTTGGTGTCAGGAAATTCTTTATACTGAAATTCATCTTGTTATTGATCACCAATTAAATTTGTATTTTTAAATTTGTATTTTTATTTTGTTTTTTTTCTAGATCTATATAGGGTTTCAGTTGTTTTTTATTTTTTTTTGTATTTTAATCTACGATGTACTTCGACTGTAAGATGTAATCTGTTAATGTAACAACATTATTATTATTTTGACAAAAAAAATCAAATAAAATATAAATATCGAAGGCTTATTCATTCAAGTTTTTGGTTTGAAGATGACTGTTATTTTTGTTTTTCTTTCTTTTGCCAAAAAAACGTTATAATTTATAATGAAAATATGAACAAAGAGTCAACGCGCGCCCTGAATGTGTGACATGATTATCTAGCCCAATTTAAACTTTTTTGAACAATTAATTCAAAAACTCTTCATTTTTGGGTCAAATAGCCAATAATTTATATTTTTATTTTAAAAAACAGATTTAGGATAATTATATCGCAACAATTAGTGAAGTATCTAATTATTTTTTGCATCCCTCACCTCCGATTTGTATTTTACGCATCTTAAAAATACAATTATCGGGTTATTTAGCCCCAAAATGAAAAGTTTTGGGATTAGTTGCTCAAAAATGTATAAATTTGATTAGATGATCCCGTGACACAAGTTTAGGGGGCACGTTGACCTTTTACTCATTAAAATATTAAGAAACTAACAAAATGAAACTGTGATCTAAGAGTGTCCACAGCAGGTGATTCAATCATATTATTAGAATATTAATGGTGGGCTCTTATGAAAAAAGAACACATGAAATTAGAGGATATGGGAGTTTGGATTTGGATCCCCATCCACTCAATTATTATAAGGTGGCCAACCACAACGTGCAACTACATTCTCCACTCTTTATTATTTGATTCTTTATTCATTTTCCACTTCTGCACCATTCCTTCCACCATACGTATACCTCATTGTATGTCCCCGATCTAGCATCTAAATAGATTTGAGCCCGTTGCAATCGAATTTGAAACTTTTATATAAATTTAGACATCATTTGGAGGATTTTATATCTGATAACGAAATTGTCACGATCCATTTTCATGAATTGTGACCGGCGCTAGGGTATGGGTATAGTCGTACCAAAACCCGTAGCAAGCCTCGCGGAAAACAGATAAATGTCATACACAACAATATACCTGCATAAAACCACATGCTCGGGGGCAACCGAGACTTCAGCCTAGTCTAGCAGTACAATAAGCAATATATATTCAAAGCATACTTATCTGAAATTATAACTCCAACAGTATGGCAATATAATATAAATACCATAAATACTGTAATCATGCCAAAAACGATAAAGTAATCACTAACAATCAATAGTCTGAAAATATAATAAAAGACTAATCATAATTAATCTATACTACTACTGCAGTCTAAGAGTTTAAAACAGTTCGACTCTTTATTTCTGAAAATAAAATAAAAACCTACGAAAAGAAATGGAGATCGACCAAAGCTCAAATCATAAACCTGGAAAATTTGGGAAAACAACGGGGTCAGATTTACTGAGTAGAGTTTATATAACCATTTACATTTATTAAGTTAAAAACCTTTAAAACGTTTAATAAACATTTTCATTATGGATTATCAATGAAACCCTAAACCACAATTCTAAATCCATCGTCGTGTCGGTGAGACGTATCTCAATAACCGATCCCCGACTATCACTTAATAAATAGTGAGCCCAGGAGACGTATCTTCCACCGGTGCCCTCACTAAGGTGAGACGTATCTCAAACCTACCTCAATACCATAATCATTACCGGTGCGCACGCAGTCCCGATGATGCCCATCGAGTAGCATTTTCCAAATCAAATCCACAATGCCGAAAACAGTTCAAAAGCTGCTTATACATATATATATATATATATATACACACAAAATAATACATTTGCTTAATAAAGAGGTAAATAGAGATATAAACTCACTGCTTGCTAAATCCACGTGATCCTGACAAGCAATCTAACTCTGGTTCGCCTCTGAAGTACGAACAGTCGACGGGTCTAAATAAAATATTAAAATCATAATTAAAATCAGACCCTAACTCTAAAGAGTACTAGACACCACATAGGACTAGCACAACGCAAAACCAAGTCACATTTAATAAACACTTATATTAAATGCATTCCAAAATATAACCCAAGTTATAAAATACAGATCATATAAACACATTTATAATGGTACATAAAATAATTAAATAAATTCGAGTTAAAATTCATATTAGTGAGTCAGCCGAGTTATTAAAACTACCAAGCTTCTTCCCACTTATTGGGCGACCACAGTCTAACCCAAACCAAAACTTTATTAAATTATAAACCCGAGTTTATAAATTAAAATACTTGATAAAGCATTATCTATATAAAATAGAATTTAATATCTTATAAATTCAAGTAACCCAAGTTACAACCAAAACTTAAATATTTTAAGTCTATAAAAGTTTAGGGACTAAACTGCACTTTAGCCAAATAGGGACTAAACTGTACTTTAGCCAACTAAGGACTAAATGGTACTTTAGTCAATTATAAAATTAAATTAATTTCCCACTCTTAATTTATTAATTAGAAAATCAAATTAGAAGTCCAAGAATTATTACTTTGCTAAAAGAATAGCTTTAGAAACTTTTAGGGCTAATTTGTAATTTAGCCAATTTAACATTTCAATTAAATAAAATTGAATTACCCAAGTAATTAAATTAATTACAAGATCAATAACGTCTCCTCATTACCAATTTAAATCGAAACCATTTAAAAGTTATTTATCAAGCTAATTAACACAAAACTAACTTGGGGTATCTATTTGATTTTAACAAAATACTTTAATGATTAAAGTGGCCATAAGCCATCTCCTTCCTTTCATAATGATTCAAGCTTCTGAATCATTCGTTCCCGCCCAAAATCTCATGAACTCATTAACAAAAAAAGAACACTTTCAACCCATAATTCAAAGCTTATTACAAACCAAACTACTTGTTCCTAATCAAAGAGGAATCAACCAAGCTACCAAGATTTGTATATTCGGCCAAAGCATACTCAAGAACAAGGATCTATCACAAAAACCATTCACGGAGGAAATCAAGCATTTGATAAACGGAGAATCGAAACGGTAGGAACTCGACGAACAATCACACTTATTAATTGAATGATCAATCTACTTATCATAGGTTACAAGAAATCGATAAAGGCAATTGAATCAAAATTAAAAATAAACGGCAGTAACTTATGAACAAAACAGAATTAAACACGTATAACTACGATGAAACGGCGGCGACTATATCGCATAGAATTACGTACCGTTTTGGAGGAAACAAAGGTGAGGATTGAAGAGGCGTGTGTCTACAATCTTATCGACGAAACGAAATTGATTTCTATCTACAAACGAACAAGAACGATCCAATTTACGGAAGTGTCGTTTAATACTAAAACTGAAATCAAGAACAATTGAAAGGTACTTACTGTAACTTGAATTCAAATGAGTTTGGATGATGAAGATTGTGATTTCTGAGATTGAGAAAAAAATGGCGGCTGAGCTTTGTTATAGATGAGGAAAATATTAGGTTAAGGGAACAAGTAACGTAACAGATTACGTTCAATAAGGGAGGAATGGCTGCGGAAGACTGAGGCACAAACGTGTCTCAGCAAAATTGTAAAGGGTCTCGTACGAGACCCTTGTGTCTCGTACGAGAAAACCCTGAAATTTCAAAGGGTCTCGTACGAGACCCTTGTGTCTCGTACGAGACCACACGAATTTCTCAGGTCTCGTACGAGACCTGAGCCTCAACACTTCGAAGGCTGGTTTGGCCAACCAAAGACTTGACCGAAAAAAAAGAAGATCCAAGGCCTAACCAAGCAAAACAACACTAACCAAAACGAAAACTACCCAAATCTTAAAACGATCCTCTAAATTTTACCGGAACTCATCAAGAAATTTAACAAAATTTTACGGGATATTACAGAAATAGACAGAACAACGGTAAAAACTCATGACTAAAACTCAAACTCCTCTAGGACGAAAATGCAATACTGAATAACCAGGGCCAAAAGCCCAATAGAAAATAATAACCATTAGCAAAGACAGACATTTACCAAGAAAACTATATTGTTGAAATAGACACTAACCGAGTATAACCATCATCCGAGTTGTAGTACCACCAACAATAGTTATCACCGAAATACGATAAATTAAATATAAGTCATCTAGAAGTTAAGAGCATGTACTATCACCCCGACAAGCGACATTTTCAGACAGTGAGTACTTCTAACAAGAAATTCTCTAACCCTACATTGTCGTATCCTAGTTGTATAGAGAAAGAACAAAATCTGATATCCACGCATACCCGATCTCCCACCAACCTCAGCCATCTAATCATATAAGTACACTTCTACGGCCATGTCATCACACAAGATAACTCCAAAAAAGATAAGATGAAGTTGATACTTTTTTTTTTGCATTTTACGCTCATATTCTTTATTTTTTCATATATTTCTATCACTCATACTTACTTGACATCAAAGAGGTCTCCCGTGATCTTTTTCCGACACTTTTTTTAACGATTGTCTGTTTGTATCTCAAGTGAGTTTTCAGGACCAAATTCGGCCTCAGGCTCGCTCTAGCAATTCACAAGTTATCATTTGGCGCGATCTGTGAAAAGGATAAGCAAGAAAGTTCCCCCCCTTTCTAACCTAAGTTCTTGAAATCAACAAGGAATGGAAGGAGAAGACCTCACCGTACTAGAACTCAATAACTCATCAAGAAACACATTGGGGACAACCGATGACGTATTAACAACACCCCTCAAGAGAAGCTCTGGCACAACATGTTTTTCCCTCTCTCTTTCACCGGGGTGGGAACGCACCTAACTTCCACAAGTGGGATCACGAATCTCTGTCCATGGGGGATGCCCTACTCGGGGTCATTGCTCCTAACCTCGCAGAACACATCCTTGTTCCTCACTCCCACACCCTAGGTACACAAAGATTTTTGCTCGGTCCTCAATTGGGCCCCACCAACCTTGTTTTCCCCACAAGCATAACAATCACCACCACTGGAGCACCAACATAGCAAATCGGTCCCACTGTCGCATAAATACGAGAATACATAAAATATCATGCTCGACAATTAGCTACTTTCTAGCAAATGCAACAAACTCTAACACAACATGTGGCCCCAACCATCTTTCGTGCAAACATTCTGCCATCATCCTACATCCCCACATCACCACCCCACCCTCTCGAATTCTACCGAGGGGCCAAACACGCCTTCACAACTCCAATGAATTACCCTATGGTCGGAAAAAAATCAAACTGGACACCCGAGCAAGAGAAACAAGAACCCACCTCTTGCCAAGGACAGATTCAAAGAGGGAGAGAAGAAAACACCCAAGAGAGTAGAAGCAGAAAAAAATGTGCACAGCTTAGGAGCAGACGCAGGTCAGACACGAGATTTGGAACAAAAATTAACAGAGAGTAAGAAAGAAAATGGACAGAGTCAAGAGAATAGGTGAAAAGGAAGAGCTATCTTATAATCGGTTCACCACTCTCGGCAGCCATCCGGGAAGATCAATTTTCCCTCAACTACAAAATGGCCACTCTTGATCCATACGACGGTAAAGAGGACCCCATGACGCATCTAAGCTGTTTCCAAGTCGTTATGATGGTACAAAGTTTATCTGAGTCGGCAGTGTGCAAAAAATTTCCAACTGCCCTGAAAGGCCCATCACAAAGATAAAATACAATTTTGACAAATTAGCAGAGGCCTTTGTATTTTTTTCTATCCCCTTTGTATTTTATTTTATCCAAATTTCGACCTTTGACTTTCAAATGCACCCTTAAGCATCAAATCGGCCTCTTTTCATTGGAAAAATATTTAAATTAGCAGAGGCCTTTGTATTTTTTTCTATCCCCTTTGTACTTAAGCTTGAGAGAAGGGTCAATATACAATTTTGACAAATTAGCAGAGGCCTTCAGAACTCACTTCACGTAGAGCATTAAAGAAAAAAGAAGTCTAGTGATTGAACTTTGCTATAAAAAATCTGAGGAAAGTTTGAAGAGTTTTGTTACCCGTTTTAATAAGGAAGCCATCTTTGTAGAAGACCTGAACAATGACACGGTCATTGATGCTATGAAAGACAGCACCACAATGAACAGTTTCCGAGATAATTTGATCACAAACCTAGTGGAGAGCTATCCGCAATTGATGAACCAAACGTGGAATTACATAAACTTGGATGATTATAGGATGAGGAAGGCAGCTAGCTCGGAAGGGGGGGGGGGACAAGTGTTCGAAGCTCAGACACCCTTTTCTCCAAACAACAAATCGATAAGTACAAATTTCGAGAGCAACGACCCCAAATGGCATCGAGAACAAAAACCCCGTAGACACTAAGGCCGGAAGAGTATACATTTCCCTTAACACACCCGGATCACACATCTTAATGTGGATTCAAAATAACAACAAGTCCGTCTAGTATCCCGAAAAGATAAAATACAAAGGGGATAGAAAAAAATACTGCTAGTTCCACGATGGATATAATCATGTAATACACGAATGTGGAATTTTGAAAAGAAAAATTGACCGGCTAGTGTAGGTTGGCCGACTGAAAGGTTTTATCGCGCAAGGCAAATCCTTCAACTCGGCGGGGGTAGCAGTCTAGAACCAAGTAATAGAAGAGAAAACGACCCACCGTCAAAAAAGTCAAACATAGCAGGAGTAATCAACACTATTGTTGAAGGAATGGTAGATCCTAAATATAAAAGAGTTCGAAATACTGTTCATGCTTGTGATGAACGTTGCGGTTATGCCTCCAGTTTATACAAGATCAAGGTATAAGTGATTCAGTTTCGCTATTTTGGACTTTTTTGATATTTTGACGCAAATTGAGGAGGTGAAGTGATCCTTTGTTCAAAATACAATTAATAATAGAGAAAAGATTAAACTAGGTTGGTATTTTAGAAAAAATAAGTGTGGAGTTAATTATTGTGTAATTTTTTCAAAGTAAAATGTGTGCGAGGTATTCCTTGTTGCCGGCTTTCTGCACAGTTTCTCAAGGCCCAAAAAATAAAAAAAAAAGTTAGTAGGCTGTGATTTTGTGGCTGTTTTAATTGGATTGGCTTCATGTAGTCATTAATGTGGGCTTCTGGGCTCCATGATTTTTAGTTTGACAAAAAAAAGCTTCATATATTTGGATGAAATAAATAAATAAATCATTAATTAATATATATATTATTAATTAATAGTTAAAAATAATTACTTCACATGTTAAATTTTAAATAAATGATTCATAATGTAATAATATATAATCTTATACAATGGACCTAGTTCATTCCAATGTTTAAATTAATAAGAGTAAAAAATAAAAATAATATATACATAGGTCTAATAGAAAAATAAAGTTTTATTAAAATGATTATTTCACAGATATGGAACTTTGAGATTACACCATAAACTACCAGGCCACAGTTATGATCTCTATATCAATATATGTTTTGTCAAAATTATTTGATACTTCAAATAGCAAAAAAAAATGGTAATTTATATTTTAAGTTATCAAAAATTTATATTAAAATTATAAAACATTTTAAAAATTATAATTACTTTATAATTACCTAAAGTTTAAACTACTAAATTAAAATTTATTATTTATATATGTAATACAAATAATTAATTACTCAGCTCAAAATTATAAATTGAAATACATAAGAGGATAACGTAGCGAAAAAGACTTTCAATGTGCATCTAATGTCAGAGATTCGAATCCCGTTTTCATTGTGTAAGTGAACTTTTTTTTTATATATATGTCTAATTTTGAATATTTTCAGACTATAAATATAAATCATTCACTTTAATATATACTAGTATCCTAAGTCGATATTCACCAAAATGTATCTTATAAATGTCCTTTGAGTCTCACATTTGAACACCTTCAAACCATACATAAATGTGGCCCTTCGAGTTGGACATAGACGATCTAAAAAACCAAAAAAATGTCAATACTTGTAACTAAAAAATCTTATAAGCATGTTATTGAAAATTTCCATCCCCTAAAAAAATATTTTAAACAATTCACATCCTCACATTTTAACACGTAGCTCAAACCGGTCCTTTTCCAACTCCGACCCCACAAACAAAACCGGTTCTTTGTAACTTCCGCCTGTAATTCCCTCCGCTCAAACAAAAACCAAAACTTTCTCATCATTTTTTCCATTTCTGATTCAATTTTGGTTCAGAGAGAATCCAATTCACAAAAATGGAGAGCTTAGCACTTCACTCAATCTCCACTACTACAACGACGTCGTTTTCAATCTCCAACGCCCGTACTTCATTGTTCCACCACCCATCATTTTTATCAGCAAAACCCATCTCAAAGATCCAATCTTTCAACTCAAACTCATTGAATTCCCCAAAAAAACCGCTGATTTTCACTCCAATTTACAAACCCACCAAAACCCAGTTCCCAATTTGTCTATCTTCCCCACAAAATGATCAAAAAATCACCACTAAATCACCTCAAAAAGGAGCAAAGATAGCACCTTTAATAATCTCTATAGCCATTGGTGTAATCCTCAGGTTTTTTATTCCCAAACCTGTGGAAGTAACACCACAAGCTTGGCAATTACTGGCCATTTTTATGTCAACAATTGCTGGTCTTGTGTTGAATCCATTGCCTGTTGGTGCATGGGCTTTTCTTGGTTTAACCACCTCTGTAGTGACTAGGACATTGAGTTTTTCAACTGCTTTTAGTGCCTTTACTAGTGAGGTTATTTGGTTGATTGTGATTTCTTTCTTTTTTGCTAGAGGGTTTGTTAAGACTGGTTTGGGGGATAGAGTTGCCACTTATTTTGTTAAGTGGTTGGGGAAGAGTACTTTGGGATTGTCTTATGGGTTGACTATTAGTGAGGCCATTATTGCTCCTGCTATGCCTAGTACTACTGCTAGAGCTGGTGGGGTTTTCTTGCCGATTATTAAGTCGTTGGCGTTGTCCGCGGGGAGTAAGCCGGGGGATGGTTCTTCGCGGAAGCTTGGGTCTTATCTCATTCTGTCACAGTTTCAGGTTTGTGTTTTTTCGATATTGAGTATTGAATTGAGTTCCTATTAGTAATGTCACAATTGAAATGATTTGGAAGTTTGTGTGATCACATTATGTTTAATTGGTTGTTTATTTAGTTGTAAGCTAGGGAGCACGGACACTTCATTCGATCAACGTTTTCCGTTTTGAAAACGTGTTGGAAAGTTGGCATTACGGATAGAAATTTCAATTTTAACATAGGAAACCTTAAAATGACACATTTTCGCCATGTCTAAGTGTCCCGTTTCTTTGTGTCATGTCCATGTTACATAGGTTGTAGGAGGTGGCATTGACAATATTGATGGTATACTGGACCCAAGCATGATCACTTGTTTGTGGGTGTTATAGGCCAATTATTTAATCCTAGCATCATGATCTTTATTTGCTACCGCGTGCCTAGTGCCTAGTAGATAAGTTGATGTTCAATTGCTTTCACTGTTAGGTTCTGTTAATTTTATATCGAGGAATTTAGGCACCTAGTACATTTTAATGTTTAATTTGGCATGGAAGACTCGTTTTTTTTAATATTATCATTGTTGTATTTATCTCTCCTATTTGCATGAAAAGTTTTTTGGTCAGCACTGTATGTTTTACTTATATTCTTCTAGATTTTCATGTACTTAATAACTTCTGTGACTTGTGCATTCCCCTTTTATGACGCTTGACAGTCTGCTGGAAATTCTAGTGCATTGTTTCTCACTGCTGCAGCTCAAAACTTGCTGTGTCTCAAATTAGCTGAGGAGCTTGGGGTGGTGATTTCAAGTCCTTGGATTTCTTGGTTCAAGGCCGCCAGTTTGCCAGCATTTGTCTGTCTTCTAGTTACACCGCTTGTATTATACAAACTTTATCCTCCTGAAACTAAGGATACTCCAGAAGCCCCTGCACTGGCTGCGAAGAAACTGGAAAATATGGGTCCTGTCACGAAAAATGAATGGGTCATGGTCGGTACGATGATTCTTGCAGTATCTTTGTGGGTGTTTGGGTAAGTCATTTGAATTTCATACTGTAGTCACTAGAATTTAGTCACTTTCGTATCTATTACTTCACTCAAGAGTTTTGGCCACTATCTGATTATAAGTTATTCTGAAGGAAATTTTAATGGAGAACTTCGGAGAATTATTTCTTTGATACGATTATCTTAAACATGTGAATTTTTTAGATGTTAATTTGGACCTTAGAACATTTAAACAATTAGTTGTTCAAGGAACCATTCACGTAGTCTTCCCCCTTGAAAATTATAGAGCTAATTTTATGCTATATGTTTTTATTTGGCTCATTAAACCCTGTGCATATTTTTTTTTTGATCTAGAATCAAATTTTCTTATGAGAGAGACAATTTTCTGTAATCGATTTTGGCAGCCATTCAGGTCTAGTAATTTGAAAGTAGAATTATTACTTCCACTTATATGTTGTACTCTATGTTAAACAAGCTAATTGTGGGATGTGATTTAGAGGAAAATACTTTGTTCAGTTCATAGTTTAATCATTTTCTGATTGTTAAATTCCATTGCCATCAACATATTTATTATTAACAGGTGCTGACCAAATAATTCATATATACTGTCTTGTATTTAGAGGATTTGGTTATGTTTCTGGTTGCTTATAATTCTGCCTATTGGTTTGGTTATTTTTTGGCTGTTGAAAAATTACAAAAGATGAGGTGAATTATGAAGATTGACACATCGGGCTTAGATTGTGATGTAGAAAGTATGCAGTTGACGAAATTAAATAATCTCTATGTGGTGTTTTAGTCAGCTCATCATTTTGCACTAAGCTTCTGTCTCTCCAGCTAATTCGTCTTGGTGCCTTGTGTTGCAAGCCATGAACTTTCTTTGCTATATCACACCATTATAGCAGCGTGTTCTCACTTTAGCTACTTAGCCTTTTACTTTTCTTCACTTAACAACAGTTAAAGAGGCTTTGTAGGATTTGAGGACTTTTTGTTTGTGCTTAATTTCAATCTGCTATTTCAAGCGGTGCAAAAAAGTATTTCTATAATGTTTTGCTAATACATAAATGTAGTAAGGCAACATGTGCAACTTATAACAGCACTTGTGTAGAACAAGTGATGTCAATTATCAAAAGACTAGTGATGTGAATTGTACCTTTATGCTGCTTCTTAAAGTCAACAAGATAATCAGCTTCGTCAATTTATTATGTGTATATTTAGAGGGAGATTTGCATGTGTAGAGACAGAAAGAGATTGTATATTTGTCAATGGTTATTTTCTGACTGCGTGGACTCTGATAAGTAATTTTGCTTGCTTTTTGTGCAGGGATGCTCTTGGCATACCCAGTGTTGTCACTGCAATGGTTGGCTTATCAATACTACTTTTATTGGGAGTTCTCGATTGGGATGACTGCTTAAGCGAAAAATCAGCTTGGGATACATTGGCCTGGTTTGCTGTTCTAGTAGGCATGGCAGGTCAGCTGACAAATCTTGGTATCGTAACCTGGATGTCTAGTTGTGTGGCCAAGTCCCTTCAATCTCTCTCATTAAGTTGGCCAGCTGCCTTCGGTGTTCTTCAAGTGTCATACTTCCTTATTCACTACCTATTCGCCAGTCAAACCGGTCATGTGGGAGCACTATACTCCGCATTTTTAGCCATGCACTTGGCGGCTGGGGTACCAGGTGTGCTGGCAGCTTTGGCTCTAGCTTACAATACAAATCTTTTCGGTGCTATTACACATTATAGCAGTGGACAGGCTGCTGTGTACTATGGAGGTACGTCCCATTTCCGACAAAGTGCTATATGTTTAATCTGTTGATTTGATTGTTTCTTCATGTCGATTGTTCGTAGGGCAAATGAATATCTACCCCAAAAGTTTACTTTTATAAATACTAATAAATAACTATAGCACGAAAACTTTGACTAAACTGCCTTTTAACGTTTTGGAAATAAAAAACTTTTGGAAACTCATACGAAACATTTCAGGCCGTTTCAATAAATAATAAAAACTTTAAAGTTTCCTGTTATGACATGTGATGGACTGATCATAAATAAATTGCTCTTCTGCAACAGCTGGATACATAGACCTTCCTGATGTGTTCAAGATGGGATTCATAATGGCACTAATTAACGTTTCAATCTGGGGAGTAGTTGGAACTTTCTGGTGGAAATTTTTGGGGCTCTACTAGTTTTAACTTCTCATGTAAGTAGTTTCTTAAATTTCCTATTGTATGATGCCTGATTCAGGAAACAGCTGAGCTTACTCAATTCTAAAATTTTGATTTTTTTTTTGTTTCACGTGTTCTTATTTTTATCGAGCAAAACCTTATCCGTCAAAATCAATTAATTCATACTTAGCCATTTTAACTAATTTAAAACAATACAATCTACTTTGCTGCTCCTTGTGATGTTACATGTCTTCAACTTGAAGCAAAATAAAAAAATGTCTGAAACTTGAAATAGATAAGCATCAGAAAATAGATTAAAAAAGGAATAATTACATATTAAATCATCACTTTTAATTATATTATTTTGTAATTTAATCACTTCTTCTAAGGTTGTCATATAAAAGCACTACCTTTGAAAAAAAAATATCAAGGCTAATCCCCTTAAAAACCCCCAATCAAGGCTAATCCCCTTAAAAATCCCCACCTTTTAACCCCAATTCAATTGCACTCTCACGTTGCAAAACCACCAATTTTACCCAAATTACGACTTTTCGCTTTCAATTGCACCCTCAAATTTAAAAATTCACAGCTTTTGGTTTCAATTACACCCTCAAGCATCAAATTAACTTTTTTCCGGATACTTCAAAGTTTAGCAAATATTATAAATAGTCCTTAATGTTATTATTAAAACAAAAATGCCATCTTTCCTAAAAAAAATTAAATTAATAATAGTTTATTTAATATGTACTAATATTATGTTGAAAAAAAATCCGCCTTCGATAAACTTCAGCGTTTTTTCCCGTAAAACTAATTTAAATTAAATTTAATATCCACAACGCAAAAAAAAAACCGGATTCGGCTTCTCTCGTCTTCTCCAATGGAGAAGACGAACACTGGTTCGTCTTCACCATCTGGAGAAGAAGACCTGGAGAAGACGACCAGGAGAATGTCGTCTTCTCCAGATCTGGAGAAGGCAAAGGTCTTCTCCAGATGGAGAAGACTAAATTCTTCTCCATTGGAGAAGATGAACTGTTCATCTTCTCCAATGGAGAAGTTTGTCTTCTCTGAGACGAACTCAGATCTGAGTTCGTCTCGGAGAAGACGAGTGACCGAGTTTTTCGCCGGGTTGACGGTTGGAGTACGAATAGGCGATTGTGGAAATGAAAATTTTGAAATTATTTATTTTGGGATAAAACCGATTTAATAGATTGAGATTTATAATTAATAAAAAAAATACTAATAATTTGTTAGCATAATGTTATTTATTTAAAATAAAAAATTCGTATTAAATTTTATTATTTTTGAAAGAAGTGTTTTTTATTCTAAATATAACATTAAACATTATTTAGAATACATGTTAAAATGTAAAGTATTAATTTAAATATTTTTCCAATGAAAAGAGGCCGATTTGATGCTTAAGGGTGCATTTGAAAGTCAAAGGTCGAAATTTGGATAAAATTGGTGGTTTTTTCAACGTGAGGGTGTAATTGAATTGGGGTTAAAAGGTGATGGTTTTTTAAGAGGATTAGCCAAAAATCAAATATATCGACGTTTGGCGATTTTGAGCTGAATGGGCGAACATAAAATGATGTTGTAGAGCACATCAGACTCTATATCAAGAGTCGTTATAAATACAAAAAATTAAAAAGTCGTGATAAAATTGAAAAAAGTATAAAATTAGTGGAAAAAAAATATAGAGTTAATCTTTACCAATATGTTATGCCATGTCACTTTACGTTTAGCGAGTCAACTGAAATTCGTTTGATTCTAAACTGGTTATGGATTTGAAAAACTTAAAAGATGGTGATTTATGACAATTTTTAAAGAATGTAATTAAATTGAAAAAGAATATAAATATATTAATTTAATATGTAATCAATCTTTAATAAATATGAAATTTTAGTTTTTTTTAGGTTCAACTATGACCAAATAATTAACATGTTCTTTAAAGTACAATAAAGAAATATTGTTGTTTTTCTCTAGTTGAAACTTCAGTTGACATCAAACAGCAGTTCATGTACATGTAGTTTTAAATCTCGTATTTCCAACAAAATCAGCTATTTCTAGACGACAACCAAGTAATAGGAAAATAGTGCCATGGTGTTCGAACCGATGACGTGTCAAGTTTCACCTTTACAATTCCGAAATCTCTGTTCAAGACAATAAAGGAATTAATCATTTTCAGTCTATAAGATTTTTTAGAATGGTACTTTTAAATCTTTTACATTCAAATTAACCTCAAATTGCGGAAAGCAAATTCTAAATTCAAATTTTAAAAGGCTGCATATTATATGAAGAAAAATGTTATTTAACGGATATTAAACACCCTATATCACTGAACTTATCTGTTATTACAGAAAGGGTCCTAAACTTCATTTTGTTACAAAAAGGTCACTGAGTTATACTTTTTATTACAATGGGAGGTCACTACGGCGGATTCGGTCAAATTTTATTACAAAAAGGTCACTAAACTTAACGTGAATTACAAAAAGGTCACTGAGTTATATTACTATTTGTAATTCCGGCTTGCCACATAAGCAAAAATGGTGCGTTTTAGTGTCAAAACGGTGCGTTTTATATGAGTGACATCTCGTTGTAACAAAATGTATAGTTTAGTGACTTTTTTTGTAACAAAATGAAGTTTAATACCCTTTCTGTAATAACAAGTAAGTTCGGTGACTTACAGTGTATAATATCCGTTATTTAACCCACCATTTTTTACCTCTTTCATTGTCCCTCCTTACGTGGCAGCATTTAATTCGTCCAATTGCCCTTCAAAAGTGTATATCTCAAAAAACAACTTTTAATGCATCCACTAATTTGTTGCCACGTCAGGTTGGATTAAAAAAAGTGGGTTAAAAAGGAGTGTTATATAGCATTACTCTTATATGAATACAATTTAAATCTACAACTTCATTTAAAAGAACATAGCATCTTACCATTTTACATGCACCTTGAGGTTGAATAATTACATTTCAATACTACTTCTAAAACTTTTTAATTTATTTTAATACATATAGAATCATATTTTTTTAATTTAATAAAATATCAATTGAATGGCTAATTTTATCAGCCTAGATTATTTTATATTTTATGTATTTCACTACCTGTATTGTAATTTCTTAAACCGCAAAAAGGATATTAAATATAGAGTTGTACAAATCGTCTGCTTATAATAATTGCAACATTACAAGATCAACATATTGACCTAAACATTGTAATTAAGTTGCACACACTGTTTTTTTGTCAAAGACTAATTTTTATTATTAACAATAAAAATTACATAAATGAATGGTTCTTTAAATTGAAAGAATTATTCTAAAATAATAATGAGAGCTGTAAATACAACTATAAATACAGTTATCGGTTAAAATTTTTCAAACTAACAAATGGGTCACCTAATATATTTATAATTCAAATATTGAAAATACGATTTTGAAACCGTTCTATTTTTAAAATTTTAAATTTTTCAAGTCTCATCTTCAACATAAATTCAAAAATTAGATCCTCAAACTATGTGTTTATAACCATCTTGTGATACCCCGTACGTCTGGCGTTGGCAAAGTAGGCCACGTGCCTGATTTAAAATAATGATGCGGCTAGAAAAGAAGTTATTTGAAGGATTTAATAAGAAAATATTTAAAGAAGGATGAGAATAGGTTGATATTGAAATTTAAATAAAAACTTTCAATATTTATAATGCCTATAATAGTTTGACGGGATTAATGAAAATCGTAAGAAAAGATGGAATTTAAAATAAGTTAAAGTCCCTAAGAAATTGGAAAATAGAATTTTATTACACGAAAAATATAATCTAAATAAATTATTGATGAGAATTGATATTTAAGATAATAATATCGATTACTTGGATATAGATATTTGTCAAATCAAAATAAGGACGGAAAAATGACGAAAATAGTCATTTTCGCTCAAATTTTAAAAAATTGAGCGTTGTAACCGAAATTTAGTGAAATAAACTATCAGAACATAAAATAATAAGATAGAAGAAGAGTATAATTTATTTGGATATAAATAATATGATATTTATCGAGTTCGAACGATTAAGCGATCGACGGAATAAATTGGACGAAAGAAAAGCTACGAATCAAATCGTGAGAAGGTGGCAAATTCAAAAAATAAACGTGGAACTTTTGTTATTAATATAAAAGGCCATTATTTGACTTTTAAAATTAGGATATTCAGATATGAAATTCAGCTCTCAACCTTCATCTTCTTCAACCTTAGAAACCTAAACATATATAAATTTTAAATAGCCATAACTCCCTCGTTTTAATTCGGAATTGATCGATTCTTGCGGCCACAGAACTAGCACGAGGTCCTCTATCATTCAAGCCTAGAAAATCAAGGTCAGGATCACAATTTTCAGTTAGGGTTTGAGCTGTTATTATTTCGTGATTTTTAATTATGATGGCGATGATGATTGTTAATGATAGAATTGATGATTATGGTGTTTATGTTTAGATTTAATTGATAATTAGAGCTTAAATTAATGATTGATTGGTGATAAGATGAAAGTTGGCTGTGTTTATGTGATGGTGAATATGTTTGATGCGTTAGGTGGTGGTCGGAGAAAGATGTAGCCTTCGGACCCGTTATTACTACCGTGCCGTAGGACGGTGGAGCTGTGTTGCAGCGGCTATGGTGCGCTGCACCATAGCTGAAGCAGCCCCTCCCCTTGTCAAAACAGGGGAGGGCAGCGAGAATAGGAAGGGGCCGAAGCCACCCCTTCCCCGAGGTCCAATTACGCTCATAATTGACGAAAACGCTAAGCGTTATGAGCTAATTCGATTTGGACGTAAAGATAGTTTGAAAATAAATAATGAGTTAAGGTTTTCATTGAATAAAATGAATTGATATAGCATGTTTAAGGACTGAATTTAATGGATATAAAAATATGCTATCGATATGTTTACTTCCGTCACGTAATAGTTTCAATCCGAATGTATAAACGATAATTGGACATTTTGCAAGAATTTGTTGTGCAAAATAGCATTAGTGTGCGGGTCATATCTCGAGTTGTATACGTCCAAATTAAGTTTCGTTTATTGGTACGGAAACTTAATGACGTTATCTACGAATGTCTAAGTTTAAGTTTTTGTCGAATCAGAAACATTAAGTCGCGCAAAGCAATTTTATAGTTTTAGAACAACCCAAGGTCTTAACTTCAGAGCCAAATTCTGACACCTTCATGTACTAATCTCAGTCCGAGATTTAAACAAAAGTTGTAGGCGACGTTCTGAACTTTAAGAATGTCAATTTTGTTTAGGGGTCAGACTGTTTTAAGTAAACGATTTCAATAGCCAAAGTTGGCTAGAAACCTAATTTTGATTAATTAATTATAGTTAGATTGTAATTAATTCGAGTTATTATCGAATTTGTGTAGACTTGACGAGGCGACTACCAATGGAACCCGGAACTTACAGAACACGACATCGCTTAGTTATTATCGAAGGTTATGGATAGCAAGGAGTGAGTATATTTTACTCACTCTTATTATCGTATTAAAAACTATTTTATATATACTATATATATTATTATTATTATTATTAAATGCATCGCATAAATTATATAATTTTATTTGATTGAGTTGTTCTTATTGAATTGGATAATATTTGAATTGTTGTTTATGGATTGATTTGTTGATATATGGATTGTATTACTTTGTTTATGACTTGTTAATTATTTACCAATGTGAATTTGTATACGATCCGAAGAAACGAGCTACCTATTGGGCGTCAATAGGCCGTGTGATCACCTGTGTTTATAAAAGTCTAGATATTCGTACATAGATACGTTTGATATGAGCTCATTAAATGTTGATCATGTTTGTGATTATGGTATGGAAAGGAGGATTATGTTTGGCAGTTACGAGTTTAACTCGGTGGAACTATCTCGGGGCCCGTATCTGCTGGGTAACTCGGTCGAACTGTCTCGGGACCCACAACTTGGGATTAAGCAGTGGCATGAGGAACTCAGTTGAACTATCTCGGGACTACGCTACGTGGTAGCGGTAACTCGGTCGAATTATCTCGGAACCGTACCACTTGGATTAAAACGATTTGATTCGAATACGATACGGATTGGGAAAGGTTAAGGAGTTTAAGATTAAGGTTTCGATCGGATCAAATACTTGTATTAAATGAATTGTTTGCAGTTGTTGTGTTTGTATATGTTGGAATTGCTTATAAACATGATTGTATATATATATTTTAAAAATATTTTTAAAATGCGATGCTTATTTTGATAATATGGTAAGTAAAGTTTAACTCACTCTGCCTAATAGCTGACCCCCCAATAGTGTGTTTTCAGGTACCTCGATCCGGACTTGACTAGACGTCCACCTTTTGACCGGAAGTAAATGTGCCAATGAACAGTCCCGACTTCCATATCTGCTGCAGTAGTATAATGTCTGACCAGTGTCATGGCTTAGTAGAAGAGTAAAATTTTACATTGTTTATAGTTGCTTTCTGTTGTGTATATTTTGGTTTGGCTACGATAGTTATGCTTTGTACCACGGAGGTAGATTCCCGTGATGTAACTTTGACACTAGTAGTTTATGCCGGGCTAGTACTTATATGATACGGAAACGATAAGCCCGAGCAAGTTGTATAACTTTACCAGTGTATATAAATGTGTCTTTGTTTAAATGCTTCTGTTTGTAAGGCCAAGTCTTATATGATAATTGCGAAAAAAAAAATTAGTGAATTTCAGGCTTGCTACGGGTTTCGGAAGCACAATTCCCATTCCCTAGCGCCGGTCGCGGCCCTCGATTTTGGGTCGTGACAAATAGAACGGCAGCAAACAAAGTATGTATACGGCGAAATGGAACGGCAAAAGGACGGAGAGTTTATATGTACCAATTTCGATTTCGAAGCGTTAGGGTTAAAGAGATCGAAGAATAATGATGAACCGTCGAAAGAAACTGAGATTTAAGCTAGTATAATAAAGAATATGAGTTATGAACCGACAATACGATATCGAACGAATAGCGAGAAAAGTGATGAGAAGCTTACCGGATTGATACGATTGAATGGAAAGATGAAAGCGATATCTCAGAAGGGTTTGGAGTGTGTGACGGCTAGAGTTTTGTTTAATAAGCGAAAGAAAGAAAAATAGGTTTGGAAACAGATGAAAAAGACGATTATATAGGAACTAGGAAGAAGATTATTCTGCATAAAAGATTAAGTAACAAAATATGGGCTTTCTAATTTACTAAAGGCACGGGCTTTCCATGTCCATAGTTTACGTGGGAGAATAAGGTAGTGCATGCATGAGCTTAAAAATTTGCTTTTCTTTTCTTTTTTTCTTTTTTAATTAATAAGCATATGCTAAAATTTAATAATACAAATCGAGCCCGAAACGAACCACGAACGAATCAACGAACGACTCAAATAAAATTAAGTAATAATAATAATAATAATAATAATAAATTACTTACAGCTTGTCGGAATGCAAAAATTAAAATTAAAGTTAATTTTTTTTTTAAAATAGTTTAAAACAATACGGGATATTACAGATATACCAAAAGTTAACCAGTGAAGATTAATTTGGGTTGGGGATTTTTTATGTTTCAAATGTATATATAAAGTATGTTGATCATTTTTCTGTCAGCGTGACAAGTAAGTGTGCATATTTTGTTTGTGTAACTTTATTTAATTGTGTTTTTTATACAGTGACTGTGGAGCTTTTATTTTGGCTTTTACGGAGCATTTGATATAGAACAATTCCAAAAGAATTTAATATTGAGAACCATCGGGAGCGTAGCAGAATTTTTTGTTATCGATACGGCAATGTGAAGCTTCAAGAGTACATTGATAGCGATGAAGAGGTCGAAGAGAGACCATAAAATCAAATTTGAAGAAATTTAGGGACAATCAAATTATATTTCAGTTTTTGTATTGAATTCTAATAAGTTAAGGTGTTCTGTGTTTTAGAATCTTAGTTCTAAAATATTGGTTTCAGTTGTAATTCTTCTTTGAGGTGTTTTGTGTTTTCGAATATATCTTAATTCCTGAATAATGGTTGCAATTTTAGTTCTTTGTTTGTCTGAATTTTTCTCAAATTATTGGTATACTATTGCTTAATATTTGATAAATTCACAATTTTAAATATTAATAATATACTATTGGTTAATATCTGGTTAACTCCTAAGCATTATGTAGTTTTTAATTTTACTATCGGCATACACTTATGCATATTTTTAACATACTTACTTCATAATTTGCTTAACTTCTGGATGACTAATTTAACATAACTTTTGGTATACTTTTTTTAAAAGTTTTTTTAAAAAAACTTGATATTATAAAGAGAAAATAAAATCAGTTATAAAATTCTTTTTTATTTACCATTTATCGTGAGAGATAGTTGCCAAATAACAACAGTTCCAATTTTACAACAATTGTCTATTTGTATACCAAGTATTGACCAAATGTATATTACAAAACAGATGAAAGAATGAATTAAAACAAATCTATTACTATTGCGGTAGACCAAGACAAGTCTTTTTGTTATGTTCCCGCTGTCCACATCGGTTGCATTTATTTTTTTTCTTTTCCCTCCCAAAATGCTTGTATTCTTTGCTTTTTGGGGCATCCAGCTTGTATTTTCCCAATAGAAGGTTGAACTTCAATCCTTTTAACTTCAATAGGGACATTCCAATCATTTTGGTTGGACATGGGATAAATAACAGCATCGTACACCTTCAAAATATTTTCTTTAGTGAAAAAACAATAACAATATTGATGCGGATCTAGGTGATACTTAGTCAATATTGCAATGGCAAATACCCTACTTTGGCCAATTACATTTTCTAATAAATTTTGACACATGCAAAAAAATATATACTTTAATTAATTGATTTGAAATGAAATCGAGAAATATTTGATTAATTTTGATACTAATTTTATTTCTATCAATCCAAGCTGTTGATTCTACCATCATATGTGCATGGACCACTTTTTTTATTATTATATCAACCAACAATTTAATTTGAATTTAGTTGATTTATTTGCTATCATTTTTATATCAAATGTTCAAACAAGGAAAACAAACTTATAATTTTTAAATTTTTTAGTTGATAATTAGTTACGGTTCTTTATTTTTTATATTTTAGTGTTTATGAAATTTTTCCATTTAAGTTTTTTACAATACTTTTTAATAATACATGTTGTTTAGATATATAATCTATCAATTTTTTTTCGAAATTTACTCCTATATCACTATCTTAAACAAAAAGAGATTATAAGTATGAATATTTTTAATTAGGAATATTTTTATATAATTTTAAAAATTCTTTACAATTATATTTATATAATTAAATTGTATTATCTTTATTTATAAAGATGGATAATTGTTTGTCAATTAGATTTAATTCTCTTTAATTATTTTGTTGCTTACTCATTGCTTTACAGCTGCGCGCGCTGTTTTCTTTGCAGTTGCTCGCTTGTTTCTTTCTAATTACTCTTTACTTTAAAAAATACATGTTGTCTAGATATATTAATCTACTAACGATTATCTGAAATTTACTTCAATATTATTATATTAAACAGAAAAAAGTAAAAGTATTAAAATATATTAACGAGCTACTGGAAAGTTACCAACGAGCTACTGACAAACTACTTAAAAACTATTGAACATGTTGAAAGTAAAATTTACATTTATATATGCAATTAATGCATGACATAATTAATATAAATTAAAAGATTTAAACATATTTAGTTATTATAAATTCACTAATTGATTACATATATATTTAAACACCAATATAGAATTAAATAGTAATGATATGATTAGAATGATCGTCACGATCATCTTTATTTAGAAATATTCCTATATTTTTTCTATTATATTTGAACACTCTTCATCTATTGCATCTCTTCTAATTTTATAAATTTTTATATTTTCTTATTTTTATCTTTTTAGGTCTTCAACACATTAATTTTCCATGTGACTATAATAATTTATGAAAAAATGGCATAAGCAGCGAAAAAGCTATCAAAGAAAAACAAATCAAAAAAAAAATCATGTCAGAAAGAGTTATCTTCTTTAAAAATCTAAGATAATGTAATTTTATTTTTATATTCTCATTACACATGTGTAAAGTGTAATTGAATAGTACAAAGTTAAAAAATATTATGTATATTGCTTATTTTATCAAAAATAGCTGATATTTATAAAGAATAAAAGATAAAAATGATTATATTATTGACAAGTGTAAAATTAGATGAAAAGTGTTAATACAAAGTGACTTGATAAAATAATGATAAAATATTAAATAAAAAAGTTAAAATTTTAAAATGACAATTGGAATACATAAGTCAAGTGTTTATATATAAAAAATAAATATTTTAAAAATAGATAAATATCTTGATAATATAAGTAAATTTATTAAATTTTTAATTTAAAAATTAAATGTAACTATTGTAATAGTAACAATACTGATAGTTTAACTTAAAAAAAATTAAAGAAAAAGAAAGGTGAAATGTCTCAGATGTGATAAACGTACAAATGCCAATTTAGATTCTTAAAAGGAGTATAAATAAAAAGCAAACTTTATGAGAGTATATGTGCAAACAAGTGGGTAAATAGAGTATCTATGTAAGAAACCCAAATAAGTTGCTATACTAATTAGTTAGGGAGCCCAACAAAAGTTAGTCCAATTCTATTCTTCATTAGGAAATCAAATGATAACCCTAATACGAAACCACGGCCGACATAACTTTTAGACTCTCCATTTAAGAAAATTTTCCTTTTCAGCTTTTTTCACCGTGATTCTTGCAGGAACTGGTTAGTTTTGAAGGTTCAGCCGGTTCTTACAATTTTCTTGTTATGAGTGGGTTTTGCCTGTTCAAAAAGATTGAGCTGGAAATCCAGGCATTAAGGTAGAATCGGACCATACAGGCCTCCGGTTCCATGTCGAACCGGTCAAACCGGCCGATCCAATTCAGATCTTAAAACACTGTTTATAAATATATTGAAACAGAAAAGTATAAACGAAGTAAAATGGACAATTTTTAAAATTAAACATATAAACAAAATAAATTGAAAATGTATTTTTAAAGCATTAAGCTAATTATAAAATTTAGGAAAAAGAAAGAAGAAACTTTAATTTTTCTCCAATATCTCAAATATTTCTCTTATTTATATATGATAAATATATGTTCTCTCAACACTTGCATATTTGTTTATTGCATAAGAAATTATCTATTAATCTGATTATTAATTATATAATTGATTAACATGACCATAGAATGACTAACAATGTAAAATTTATGATGATTATAGACTTTTATTTACATTAATATCTTTTACATTAATAACTTAATAAAAGCATGACCACAATGTAAAGTTTTTATTTTCTTTGAAAAAGTTTTTAAATGGCAATCATGAGAAATACTTTGATTCTTTTCTCACTGGTTAATCACTTCAAATGATGTGTGACCTTGAACTTAAAACGATGATAAAATGATAATAATAACTTGCCTGAAAATAAGTTACCAGCACAAACACCCAGTTCATTAGTAAATCTCGGCTTTCTATCCAAATTAAGGGTAGCAGACAATCAAATTTACGTCGATATCCCGACAGTCAATTCACTGCCTACCTTTCATGTTCGAGCTTCGAGGAGAATGGTTTGAAAGGCTCCATGTGACAAAATGGTAGTTACCAGCTTCTGCCTGCAGAGAGAAACCTAATATCGCGGTTATTCAGTCATCCTCATCAATCAAAAGTTCTTCCTGCAGTGTTTATGTCGGAACACTCATCAATTGATCTCAACTTTTCTAGGATGAGTCTCTCTTGCTTGGTATCTAAGGAGTTTCATCTAGTTAAGTTCAGTCATACAGTATAAGATGACATAATTAAATATGCTAAGCTGGAAATCCGACTAGCAAGACAGAAAATTGTCTTTCCAAATAAATTTTCAACAATAAAACTACTGCATGATGAGCAATACTACTTTGAGGAACTTTAATAAATCTGTTGCAGTTATGAAATGACCTCGACAAAGAGATGGAATTAACTAACCAGAGGGGCAATTGCTAATTTATTGAAAATCACAAAATTAAATCGTGCATAATCATTCAGGGTATACCAACCTGAATCAGACATATTCTGTTCTTTCCTGCACTAAAAAAGTATATGTAGTTGCTAAAAGAGTTAATTGCAAAATAGATCATGAATTTTAGCGTGTTTTATAGTTTCAGTACAAACTTTCAACTTTGACAATTTTACACTCAAACTATCATTCTTTTTCCATTCGGAATACCGAGGAATTTTTTAATAACAAATTTTGATATGAACACCGCAATATACATTGTTTCGGCGTCTACATCAGTATTTTTTTGAAGGAAAGATATTCGCATTTTAAATTGCAAAAAATGTTTAGTCCGTGTTTTAAATTGCCAAATTTCAAAGTGTGTATTAAATGCTCAAGTTCAAGTTTTTTTTTTTTTGACAATTGCCCCTTGTTTGTGCAAGCATTTAACAAGTAAAGGATACATTCCTCATCTGGGTTTTCACTGAAATTTGAATGCAGAGCATTTCCAATGCTGTCAACGATGGCTGAAGTAGTCATGGATGACTCGATGCATAGAATCGCCATAATGGCATCTAGTCTAGTAACCTCATTTCTGAACATAAGTCTTGCATGTGCTGTGACACCAATGATGTCAAATTCCTATAAACTAATTAATAAAAAAAAACAAAGTGAAGCGACTATGACATACCTTGTGCCAAGCGTATCAGACTTTCCAACATCCGCACAGTTGTCCTTGCTGCAATTTGAAATGTTTAATTAATAGCAGTGATATTTTTGGATTAGGATCCTCTCAAGTTGATTGAAGATGACCAATCATGTTCAATCAATCTCACTCTTTATAACAAAATGAACAATTCAGATTAGAAAAGTGTAAATTACATAAAGTTAATCTACACCATTCATTTTATAATGAAGAATGTCGATTGATAGAACATGATAAGTCATGCTCAATCAACTTGAAAGGATCCTGATCCAATATTGTTTTAACAGAAATAATAACAGTGATCTAGAGCAAGACACTGTAGAAAAACCTGCATTATCAGTTGCAGATCTTCTTTGAAGTTGATAATAACTTGAGATGACCTTTTCAGCTTCTGCAGTGAGTACTGGCCTGAAGCGTCCTTTAACAAACTGAATATACCTGCACAATAATCCACAGCTACTGAATACTTGCACAGTTCTTAAAAAAGAGATGCTGGTTCTGAAATATTGTGGTTTGAGGATTCTAACAAAAAGTCAAAAATATAATAAAGCACAGAAAATTAAACAGCTAAAAAAATGCAGAAACAAGAGGTCTGATATGATAAGAAAATAATACTGAAAGAAGGCCACTCAGCTTGGTCCAAATTATTTTTTGCAGCAACCTTTCAATGCCCTCTTTAAGACATCAGCCATTAAGCAATCAATTAGGCCAACAGAAATTTACCTGCGAAGCGTGGCCAATGTCCAAATGTTAGCTAAATCATCGTCTTTGCCCTTCCCCGATTCTTCCTGAAAATTTATCCGCCCAAATCAGGATTCCGGTTGTGCATCTGCTTTATAGCACAACGGCATATCTTTTAAACAAATAAGTTGGGCAGTACATTACCTCTGCAAGAATGTGAGAAGATACAACCACATCCCATTCAGGGTTCTTTGTATCTAAGAGAACAAGAACTATGTCGAATCTACTTAGTAAGGGACCCGAGAGAGCCGTATTGACAGAGAGAGCTAGATTTGATTAAGAAAAAACAATAGAATTCTGTGCATGTCATGGACATTTCCATGCATGTGAAGAAAATGAATTGTGGTCCTCAGAAAATAATAATGTAGTGGTGATGTTATGTTTTATATCGACCTCCTATGCCGGAAAGAGCAAGCCATAAGAAGATTATAGTCAAACATTTACACATAAACAGTAAATTGTATAATTGACAGATATAACATGGATTTTAAAAATTAAAAATATATTACTCAATGACAGGGATACTTTGATCAGGATCATATTGTCCTTTCGGATTTGTCGCACCAAAGACAGTTGTCCTAGTACTAAGTGTTGTTACAAGACCAGCCTGGACGAAAATGGAAAAAGCAAATACTTTCAGTAATCTTCCTTCAACAGAGCATGCGATAGAAGATTCTGCAATTAACAAGAATTGAAGTATGAAATAGATTTAAAAGGCAATACGCCACAATGAATGACTAAATGAAATCATCCAGAACGCATGCAAGAAAGTAAAAGTATTGCATGCTGTGTGAACATGTTTGTCAATGTGAAATTACTGGATGAAAATTACTTTAGTCCCAACAGTGCATGTACTTTCATAAGACATGATACAAGACCAATGAAATGAATAAAAATGGCAGAAGCAGAACCGATACGAGGCAATATGATCAGACAATATCTTATCAATTTACTATTTTTCTTCATCAAGTACGTCATTTTTGCAACTCCTAGAGAGTATTTATGATGTGATGTACAAGGCACTGGAAGCTCCCTCATTTCGATCTTCAGGCATCAAAAGGATTATCGCAATTCAAGCTTGAGATACAACGTGCAGGAAAAAAAATCTTATTAAATTTAAGAGAAAAAAACTCATAAATAGGCAATACACCTTGGCTATACTAATGGTCTGCTGCTCCATTGCCTCATGTATTGTCGCCCTGTCATGTTCTCTCATACTGCCATAAATATTTCATTAACATTCACTATTAATATTATTTCACGGCATACCTTAATTATTAACATCAATGAGAAAAGAGGTGAATAAGATGTTGAGAATTAGCATAGCTGAGAAGCTTTAGCATAGCTGAGAAGCTTTCTGCTTGAAATGGAAATTTTCACCCCGATGGAATAGTCTTTTCCATCAGAGGGAGAGTTTTTTATGCAAAGTGAGATTCTCTAATCCGTATGGGAACTTTTCTATCAGGAGTTTTCAGCCCTAAGCTTCCTAGTCAGGGATAATAGTTTTCGTCAAGATCGGAAGGTTTTCCATTCAACAGGAAACTTTTTCGTTCATAGGAGAATTTCAGCACAACTTCTGCACCTGGAAAGAAAGTACTCTATCAAAAGGAAAAATTTCCCACCTGAAAACAATCTTTTCAATTTGAAGGGATTCTTTTCTGTGAGGAAGGGAGCTGTCCATCATGGAGGAAAGGTTTTCTTTTTTGTTGGTTAGCCACCAATGTAAAGTGGAATCCTCAAATTTTATTTTCTCTAACTGTAGGAGGTAGCAATGACGAAACTGATTTATATATAAGAGAATACTCAAATACGACGCCAAAGTTCCATATCAGAAACAGCTGATGAGTGACATCACAGAGTCATTTGAGGAGACTGGAATGTACCTATCAAATTCATCAATGCAACAAAGGCCTCCATCTGCAAGAACAAGGGCGCCTGCTTCTAACATCCATTCCCCTATCCACAATACAAATAAAATTAGCATTCTGATTGACACATAAAAATTTAAAATGAGTAAAGCTGGACATGGAAGTGGTTTTTTGCTTTATATTTTACATGCCCATCCTTTTATCTTCCTATTCCTGTGACCCACATTCTTATGAGTAGAAGAGCTTTTCAGTAGAAGAGACAGGTTAGGAACTTTTGGATACCAATATAAGCTTTCAATAAAAATTTGCTCTTTGGTTGATTGACCAAAGAAAAAAAGAACTGTGACAAGTTGTACTATTTTCCGGTTAGCACTTCTCGTATAAAATAAACCCCTGTACTATAAGCTAAGCTAAATGTACATAAGGACAATGTATCAGCAGTGAATGAGCAAAGCAATGGACCAACCTGCTACTAAAATAACATATGATTTAGCTAAAGATACGAATTACCTCCATCTTTGACAGCAGTGACAGTTAATCCTGCACTAGTGCTCCCCAATCCAGTAGTGATGACAGATCGGTTGCTCAATTTTGCAGAAAATTTTAAGAACTGAGATTTGCCAGTACCTGTAAAGTTCATGTTTTGACATAGTATGTTATCATGCATCAGTTTTTTTTTACCAAAATCATGCATCAGTGACATACTATCATAAATATAATCCACCTAGTTACAGCTGAACAGTTAAGAACTCAAGACAGTATAGGGATGGGAATAACAATCACCTGGATCACCAACCAGAAGCAAGTGAGACTCTCCTCGAATCTTTGTACCAGAACCATCTACATGTTGCACACCTCCAATGAGAGTTAATGCAACTAAGTCCCAGGAAGAAAAATTAACACCATACTGAGTAAGTCAGAACTATTAATGTTCTGGATATAGAGTAAAATTGAATAATATATAATGACAACGTACCAGCTAGTTTCACGGTGAAAAGTCCAAAAATCTGAGGGCAAATACCTCGTAGAATAGTGTTTCTCCCTAGATTAATAAGGAACTTTAAAGTTGGAAAGAAACAGCAAACTTGATACATGATGTTACACAAAATTTATGTACAGGATACCATAGGAAGTGATATTAAATGATTAAATGAAAGGATCTGCATGTAGTTTTACCTTTCAAGGGAGTATCTTTGAAGTCTAACCAAAATTGCTTGAATTTCATGATTACATCATTTGGGATGTTAATATCTGATTTGAGTTCATTCGTTCTCCTAAAACAGAAAGGATAAGTATGAAGAGAAACATAAACTAGAAGGTCATTCAGAATCAAAAATCAGTCTAGCTCCATGCAAGCTTGATCCGGAACAGATTTCAAGATTCTAAGTTTCAGGGTAGTTCAAAAATTAACATATAAAAAGACAATTTTATAAGATGCTAAAGGGAGAAAAGAAAAATATCCAAGACTTGGTGCTTGTTCACTTTGAAGTGCTTCATTTTAGTAATTCATGAAAGAACCAAGAACTCAATGTGTCCTAGGAATAAAAGAGTTTTAGCAAGTTGAAATGAACACAATCAAGATGGTTTCATGGTATGATGTCATTTCCAACACACCGGCAAACGTGCATGTAGTACAAATTATCACATCCAAGATAGAAGTGTCAACAAGATGCCAAGTCAACAAAGGATGAAACAGGCTAAAGACATGAGGAAGAATTTAATGTCAGCGGTCACGTGCTTGATTTAGGTCGTGACATTAGACCTTTAGCAGCAGCAACACTGTAGCAAGAGCTGGCCAAACAAAATTAAAATTCCTCCATGTTTGACATGGTTGTTTCAGAACCTGAAGAGTGTTGGTGTTAGTGCTGGCTATAGCTCTATGATCAAAGTGCGGCTTTAGAAGCCACATCTAGCATGTATCGGGGGACCCAGTTCCTGCTTCAGCAGAAGACGTTTTAAATGAAAATTGCAGTGATTAGAGACATTTACCTCACATGGTTAGCAACTAAAACAGGATCAAGATTGCATCGTACATCTTTTACATCAGGAGACCATTTTGCAGTCAACATTCCCGTAATGATGACATCATCTGCACGACAAGTGATTCCTGATCCCTCATTGTCTCAGCCATAAAAGAGACCTTTGCATTTTAAGCATAGCATTAGCATACATATCATGACTAGAATAATGTGACCTATGGAACGTTAATTACCAGTTTGTGAAAAGTTTGCAGATTGAGAACATGATAAGCTAGGATAATAAAAGATCAAATGATTATATAAATTTCTTCACTACAAGGTTAAGTAAAATATTTAAAAAAAAAATGCAAGATCAATGCTCCAAAAATGATTATTCTTAGAATGTCTAAGAACTAAGTACACATCTTGAAATTTATACTTTGTGACACGAAATGCATATTTACAAACATCACCGGCATTCAAAGCAGATGCAATTCAGTGGTGGCAATGCATTTTATATAAATGTAAAACAAGTGCTTCGCAAACTCTTTCGAAAATTAACTGCAGATATAAAAGGCATGGTATAGGAAGGGGAATTAGACACTATAAAAGAAAAAGTGTGATCTTTCAAAATCTTCATCAAGTTATTTTGAATCTTTTACCATCCCTCTAGAAAGCCACATAGAATTGAAGAAGATGTCACCTTATATTTAATCTGAATGAATAAATCAATGACTGGCTATGTAATCTATTGGCTGAATAAACATCAAAGATAAATATTGACAAACTTAAACGCTGCAGCTAGGGATTAACTAAAAGTAAACTTTTTAAGCAAGTGATACCTCCAGCTTTAACAATGTCGACAAGATCATCTGTTAGGATGACATGAATTGAACGAGGAATAACCCCAACACCCAACACCTGTGTGCTCTCTTGTATTTTGATTTCCTGATAGTCGTGACGAATTATAGTTTCATCTACACAATCAAATCTTGTACCTTCACAAGGTTTAGACCTCTGTCATTGGAAGCAAGAAATTAGTGATCAAACTGCAAGATACTTCGAAGCAGAAGATACAGATTTGAACAAACTATATGAACAAATCTTATATTTGACCCAGGCACCCAGCAAACAGAAAGAACAAAAGATAAAGTAGATTGTAAAAAACAAACTTTGTAAAGGAGTGAGGAAAACACATAAGAAAATCCATGGAAAACAGTAAGTATAGCAAGAAACAAACCAAAGAGGGACAAAATGATGGAAGGATTATGGAGTTTCTAGTCTCGAGCTCAGGAAACACTGGGAACCTGCAAATGAACATTGTTGACTAATTACACGTAGTCTTATTCCTCTTAAAAGCCCAAAATGTACAATCTCGCAATAAAGTTTCATCCATTACTTCAAATCCAAAAAAAATTAGCACTGTACAAGCAAACTAAACTAACAGAAATCTGTTGGATGCATGACTACATGATCATGTTTGCATGGCTAAATGTAGAAGATTGGAAATAAGACCCACTCGTTCTTGCATTTCCTACACCGATATATCCTCTCCCCTTCATACATCTTTATTGCTCCAGACCTGATTACAGTTCCTTTCAGAGTCAGAAGAATTCCACGATGCTTCACCCTCACACGTCCAATGCTTGGAAATGTCTCTAGAACATCCAAAACATATGTACACGAAACCACAAGTCAAATAAAAGATATCAGAGAAACGGATACGTGAGTATGAAGAGAAAGAGAAAGAGAGAAAAGCAAACCAGTGCATTCAAGTGGAGATCCACTAACATCAATACGAACATGAATGAACTTCTTCTCACTCCCTTTCTCCCCGCACTTCAAATTCTTCAGCACAATTTTCTACATTTACCAACACATCCACACAGCTCTAAACTCAATCCATAATCCCAGGTCACATCAGCATTTACTAAGCAACAATTGCAACACACAGGAAAGGACACATGCATTTCATTCAAAAACGCATTCTGTAACCAAATAAAGGTGAGCATACATAAATACCAAACAGAACAAAAAAAAAACAAAAAATGAACAAACTCGAGCAATATCTATAGAATGATGAAAAGCTAACAAGAATGAATATAAAATTAAAATTAAAATTGCTAGATTTAATAAAGACAGATTATCCGGTGAATTTCATATATAACAACCATGTAGCAATTAACAAATGAGAACTTTTTAGCAGCTCCTTTCACAAATAGGGTTGTGCATCGGTCGGTTCGGTTCCGAATCAATTAAACCAACGGTGCCGAAAATTACTAAATGATCAATGAACCAAATTTTTTTTAAGCAAACACCAAAAAAAAATTGACCGAACTTTTCAATCGGTTCAATTCAGTTTCGGTTTTTCAATTTGGTTTAGACTTATATCCAAAATCAAATAAAAACCTTAAAAATTTAGGCAAAATAACAAAAATAATTCTCGAAATTTAGATACAAAGTCAAAAAAATCCTTCTAATTTTTTAAAAGTTGGATCATTCGGTTTTTCGGTTATTTAGGTTTTATATACCCCAAATCAGACCGTTAACCGAACACCAAACTTCTCTACATTACCAACCGAACCAAACCGTATTCACCAAACAACAAACTCTGGTGCAGTTCGGTTCGGTTTGTCCGGTCTTGTTCAGTTTTTGCACAGCCCTTATCACAAACCAGTGCTACACAAACCTTGATTGAAAACATTTATTTGTAAACAAAAGAATGAAGATGACATACATGAGCCCATAGAGCAGCTTTATCAAAATGCCTCAAATACCCAGCTGGTTGAGAGAACACGAGATGCGCAAGCTGGGGATCATCGTTCAGCAGCTCTGCAAAACTGTAATAAAATAATTAATCTAATTAGATGATGATAAGTAGAAGCGTTAAAGAAAATATGAGTGAATTAAAGGGGAAAATCAAGAAATTAAATTACTCGATATAGAGAGGGTAGTGAAGCTTAGGGTCAGCGGAGAGAACAATAGAACGGAGCTTATCGGAGTAGTGACGTATTAGAAATTCTGCGAAGAGTTTTAGTTGTACTTCGGAATCACAATCGGCGTCCATGGATGATCGCTGGCCTCTCGGGTTTGTGTGAGGAGGAAGACGACAGTTTTGGGCGGGAATTAAGTGTTACACGATAAATATAAGGGTTAAATACTTTAAATATTACAAACTTTAGGTTTTTTTGCAAATTTTAACAAGAATTTTAAATTTTGACAATTTAATAGATGAATTATGAACTGTTATATTTTATAATTTAAAATAAGTTACAAAAATACTGATGTGAATATCCAAGTATACATTATTTGGACATTCAAGTCGGTAAATTTTTAACGAAAAGTTATTCAATTTTTGATTTTAAAAATATAAAATTGCAAAAATTACAAAATTGGCGCTAAAATTTATGATTTTAAAAGCAATTAAACCGAAATATAATATCTAAATGTGCATATGTTAATCTATTTTATTCAAAACTGCATTGTAATGTACTATCTTAAAGAAGAAAAATTTAAAATATTTTTCCATTTTTGTTTGTACCATCCTTAAATAAAATCAATTAAATTTTACTATACTAATAAATAATAGTTTACTTCTAAGTATAAGTGTTTTATGATGATATGATATATTTTAAATAACTCTATTTGGAATGACAGGTGACCGCAATTTTTAATTAATAATTTGGGTTTTTAAATTAATTCCCCACTACTCTAAATTGCAAAAAACAATTCAGAAATAAATACGAGATGATAACCATCCTAATTATGGAATTATGATAAATAAAACTAATTGTTAAGTTAATAAGTAAAACTTAGAAGACAAAAAAATGAATGATTTTTAAATTAATGTAGTCTTTTAATAGAAAGGGGAAAACCCTTTTTTCCATATTAGTGAACATAATACTGATAATAAAAATTGATCCAAGTGTCGATCAAGTTTCAACCTTTGATTTGTAAAGTAAAGTAAAATTTGAACTAAAAGAATGGCATCCAGCTAAGTGTCCGAGCAGCAACACTTAAATATGTTGATTTTGCACAGCAAAATTTGAACTGTCTGGAAAACCACATTCATCCGCAGAGTGACCCGGATAGTTTCCATTCCAGAGAGCAGAACAGAGTCGAGTTTCGAACTTAAAACACTATTTCAACCATCTCTAATACACTTCATAGAGATAAAATGCAGCAATTATAGAGCTCAGAGAACTAAAAGAAATGGCAGCCAGCTGAGTAAACAGTTAGGATTAGGATCTAAATAGGTTAATTTTGAATAGCAGAATATGAACAATCAGAAAAACCGCATTCACAAGACAGTTTCAAATACAAAAAACAGAGCACAAGCTTAATGACTCCTGTCATGTGTCCCAGGGTTAATAACCGTCTTAGTCTCGTGTCAATCTGGCAAAAAAGAAGACTTCTAGGAGAACTCTACCCGGCATATTGCCAAGTTATCGGAATGATAATCCTGCTATAATATATATTTGACAGAAATCATAACAGAACTTTCATTAACAAAAGGTAGCTAATCGATGGATGTTGGGAATTATTCCCAAAAGTTTCCCATTACTTGATCATGCGCCTTATCCTTCATAAATCCGTTTAGAGAACACCCCCTGAAAAAGCCAAAAGTGCAACAGAATCACAGCTTATTATAAAACAAATATGAACTACTCATAATATCAAATTACACATGCAAAAAGAGAAAAAAAAAGGGTAACGGCCTAGATTGTGAATATTAGTAGAGCCATTTAATGAATTCATCGCCAACCAAAAGCGTCAGGTTGATGGATTTGCTGGTGGTATTGCAGGTATAGCTGCGGCATAATTACACGCCCGCTCCAAAAACTAGCAAAAACATAGAGAAACTACTTATAAACCAAGTATAGATATGCACATGAACAGCACAGCAAAGAAAGCTAGCTAATAAGTTCAATTCACACGCCTACTGTTAATATAGATAAAAGAGCAACAACAATGACCTAAAAACAGTAATATTTGCCCAAACCACCGAGTTTCTTTCAGTTTAAACAGTTAACAGCAACGAGGAAAGAAAGTTCGCCTACCATCTCTCCAATAAGCCAAGAAAATACTTTTTCAGACAAACATCATTAACTCAGGCCGACTATATATGTTGGCTTGCTCATTATTCTGCTCATCCTCAAGCACAGGATAGGATGCGACAAGTGCATCTTGAGCTCCAATGTACAGCGAATTGTAGATCTTCCAGTAAACTTCCCTGACCTTTCGAGCAGGATGAAACAGCCCCTGGAGACAGTAATTCAACACAACAGCAGCACCCAAGGCCACCCTCATTCCTTCAATGGCTTCCATGACAGCATTGATCACGTGAGGGGACGTCTCAAATATATTCGGCCACACGTAGTTAAGCAAATGAACTAGAGCATCCTCACAACCTAATCCCGCAACCCCTAAAGCCATGTGCTTGACTGCAGAAGCCGCAGTCTGCCTGTGCACCAGATCTCTGTCCATTAGTGCATCCTCTAGCAATGGTGTCACAGCATAGATATAATCTTTACCCATTTCACCAATGTACTCAAACAGGAAAGAGAGGGATTTCAAGACACCGTTCTGCACATTGAGTTCTGGGACACGATACTCATTCATAAGGGCTGGCAAAACAGTAAAGGGTGAACAAGTTTCTGCAACAATAGCGATTGCAACAGTTGTGCAAACACGATTCTGGCGCTCCTGGACCTTCAGGTTGTTTAGCAAGGTTGCCAAGACATCCTGAGGCCCAATAGCTTTAGCAATATAACCAAAAGTGTTAACTGTAGCTCGTCGGATACCCTTCTTGTGGGCCTTGAGCATCTCAAGGAGCTCAAAACAAATTCTCATCCACTCCCTAGCCGGAACAAACTCAGCTCCACGATCAGCGATACGGCCAACAAGATCAATACAATTCTCTTGGACCTTTTCATGCCTATTCTTCAATATCGGTGTCAGCCTAGGAAGCAAATCTTTGATAGGAGGTGTCATTTTTGTCATACCAATAACATTGACAATAGCCTTGAGAGCTCCTAAAATTGATCCAAGAACTTCAGGATATTCTTCTCCCAAATACTCGTATAAAACAACACCGAGATGACCCATCAGCTGTTCCTCTTGACATTGTTTCATGACAACAGCAATTCTAGAAATAAGATCTGCTGCTTGCTGTCTCACCTTGGCACTTTTGTTGTTCAATCGCCACTTTATGGTACCACAAATCTGAGGAAGGTAAGGTTTCACCCTCTGTCCTAGAGCATTAACAACTGCACCGAACCCATTAAGCATCACATTGGCATCATCACTAGTCTGCTCCTGGAAAGCATAAAGAATGCCATCAATCAAAAGCTCTTCCAGCCTGGCATCAATATCAGATGCACCCAGATTCGCAACAACTTTCTCAATGGTTTCCATAACCATACGCCTGTATGGCTCACTCTCATCTTTAAGATCCTCGACAATTCTCCCTACTATATCTTTAACACCAACCTTGTTAGCAATTTCAACAGTTGTTTCCACAAGTTGCCTATAATTTCTCCTATCCAATGCCATTCTTCTAACCCAGAAGTTCCTAAAGAACTCAGGAAGAATATCACTCCGAATATAATCAGATTCCACACCCTCAGTACTCACACACTGCTTGACCACTTTAAGTACAATTTTCTTCATTTCTTCATCAGGAGATTGAAATTCACGAATCAAGATAAACATAACTTCCTTGGTATAGTAACTGGCATATATTGCATCCATGAGAGGAATGATGAAACCAATTGCCTTCAAGAAAGCAGCTAAAACCTTTCCACGGTGTGACCTAATACCCTTCCACAGCGGCTTCAAAACAGAGTCAAAACTCTCAATACCATATGGAGCAGCAGCCTCAGCAAGAGCAGCCAGGGACAAAGCAGTAATTGTTCTCACTTTCTGATTCTCGTCATTGAGACCATGTTCAATGATTTCCACCAGAGACCTCAAATGAGGCAGAACAGCACAACCGATAAGAATAGCAATCTGTTGGACAATTTTTATTCCTGTGTGGCGAGCTTGCCATGACTTCTTACTCTGACAGACAGCTTTTAAGAAAGGTAATAGAGCTGGAATTCCCAAAGCAGATGCAACAACACTAAAAGCTCTAGCAGTTGTGTTCCTAACATACTCATCAATGTTATCAATATCAGGACGCATAGCCGCAATCATAGTAGCCAACCCAGCTGCTTTACTCAAATTGGAAATAATCTCCCTCCCTTCGACACGAGCATAATAGTCCTCATCAATCAACAAAGGCTCAATCACAACAAGAATCTTGTGAACAAATGGCCTGACCAACTCATCTAACTTGTACAAAACCCTATCAATTACCTTCACCAAAAGATGCCTCTCTTGATCTTCCAAAGTGGGCTGCATGAGCAACGGCAGAATTCGGTTAAACAATGGGCCAGCACCAAACTCTCTTGCCTTATCAGTCAACTGTCTCAAAGCAGTCTTCCTCTGAGGAGGTGTCCCATTCTTAACCTTCAGCAGCAGCTTCATTATTTTCCTCTCTTTCTGCTCCTCAGCTGACAGTTCTTCCTCTTCGTCCTCATTCATCAAAGCTCCAAAGTACTGATAATCCTCAGGCTTCAAAAGTGGCAAACCGCCAGGGGCCTCCTTTGGAACATCGAACTGCTGTCCTCTATTATCTTCCGGAATGGAATAAAGTGGAGTACCCATCGGTGTTGGGGTTGCAAGTAACTTCCTAGCAGGTGTTCTGATGGGAACATAAGAAGCTGGTGGGTCCAAAACCTTATACCCTTCCTGTGGAAACATAGTATCGAGTTCCTCATCAGTTAAAGGTCTATTCCTTTCCTCAATATCCTTCTCCCATCTTAACAGATTATATTGCTCAGGGGTCATTGCACCGCGCATATTAATAGAATTCGGGGTTGGAGTAGCCATATCAAGCCCACCAACAGGAGTCACACCAGGAGTATAAGCAGCAGCTGGCGTAGCTCCAGCCATAGGTGTAGCACTTCCCATAGTTGCAGGAGTCTCATCCCAACGTGACCTCTGTCTCTTAGGAGTTGGAGTAACCAACCCTTTAGGAGTAGCTTCCCAAGTATACCCAGCAGGAGTAGCACCAGGTGTAACACCACCAGCAGGCGTAGCATCAGCATCCGCTACCCTCCCAGGAGTGGGTGTCTCATCCCATCTATTCCTCCTGCCAACATTTGGAGTTGCATCCGACACTCTCCCAGGAGTAGCATCAGGTAAATCCCAATCCGAAGAGCTACTCTTACTCTTTTTCACAGCAACTCCACTATCATCCTCACCATCTTGAGACTGATCCCACCTATTCCTCCTCTTCATCGCCGCAGCACCATTCGTCTCCTTCGCTTCCTTCTCCTCTTTCGCAGCCTCCTCTTCCTCCTTCTTCTTCTTAGAAATAAGCCGCAAAGTCTCCTCTTTATCCCTCTTCAACGCCTCCTCTTTCATAACCTCCGCATACGACCTAACCGAAGGGTCCGGAGTTTTCTCCCCAGCAGCAAAAGCATCATGCCTCTCTGGCGACAGCACTCTATCCAATCTCCTCCTCCTATAACTATCTTCCCTATCAAGAATCCGAGAAGGCTTCTTAAACCCGCTATCAAACTCATCATCCCCGCCTCGAGGCATCTCTTTAAGAAGAGATTTTGGGGCCGTGTACGAAGCGAGCTTACGGGCAACTTCATTATCAGCACCATCTAAATACTCTTCATCATCATTAACAGGAATGGATGTAACATAAGCATCACGTTCAGTTCCTCCGTAAAGATCTTTATCAAACGTTAATGATGTTAATGATGCTAATTCTTGTTCCATTTTCCTACGTTCTTCTTGAGTTTTAGCTATTTCTGGATCCATTGTTATTTTGCTAAGAAACCCTAGAGAAAGAAAACGAAATGAATAAAATTAAAAATTAGGGTTTTGTAAAGGGGAAAAGCAAATTAATAATCGAAAGTTAAATAGAAAATGTTGAGAATTGAAAAATTGAACTAACCTGATGTGATAAAGGAAGAGATAACTCAAACAGAAATTTTGAGGATTCAAACAAAAATTGAGAATTATGGGGTTTTCCTGTGTTTAGTGCGAGTGTTTAATGGGTAATGAAGGAACCCGAATTGTATTGTATCAGAGTCGGTTTGGCAATTTGGTATCGTTTTCGGGTTTATAAGATTTCGGGAGAAAGGATCATTGCACCCCTGAACTTGGCATAAAATATTAAATACACCCAAATTTGCAAAAGTGGATCAAATGGATCCATAACTTGGCAAATCGTATCAAACACATTCCTAAGAGAGTGGGAATACCAACAACCACCCCCACCCAAACCCCTAAACTTCGCAAAACGAGATCAATTTATCCTCTCATTTCCACCGAAAACATCGCACACACTGGAAAACGTCGTCGACTATGGCACCAACACCATATTTTTCCCCACCTGATACAACTGACCCACCGCCGAAAATATTATTTACTGCAGCCACCACCCAACGAAAAATAGATCCTATTTATAATTTTCTTTCTTTGTTAAACAGATCCGATGTGTGATCTATTCAACGAAAAACAAATTCCAATTCTAGGGTCTTCTCTTCAAAACGAAGAACAAATCCCATCTTTGGGATCCGCTCTTCAAAACGAAGAATAGATCCACGTCTGGGATCTGCTCTTCAAAACAAAGAACAAATTCATACTGTTCTTCAATGAAGAAGAACAAAGAAAGTCCCGCCATAAATTTTTTGCGGCGGTGGTCAATTGGTAGCGATAGGTTGGTGGTATTCGGTGGGTGGTTAATTATTTATATTTTAATAATTTAAAAATAAAAATTTAGAAATCTTCAAGTATTAATTTGAAGAATTGAAAAAAATAAAGATTATTTTAAACTTTTTATCATGGAGTGTGTTTCAAACGAGGGTTGAAAGTGAGAAAGAGTGGCCGAGGGGTGGATTTGATTCAATTTTACCAAGTTGTGAGACGGCTTAATAACTTGATTTGGATATTTCTAGCTCCAGATAGTGCTGTCAGAAAAATTCAAACCAACCAAATCAAATCAATTCAATCAAACCAAATTAAATATTACGGTTTAAAAAATTGTTGGTTTGAAAAATAGAAAAAAAGTAATTATTGGTCTGGTTTGCGGTTTCAAAAATTATAAACCCACATAAATCACACCAAATCAATATATACACATGCATACATATTTTTATTAAAATTAGAAATATTATAACTTAAAAATAAAATTTCTAACTATTTTTTAAAACTGTACTTGACAAAATAATATATTTAAATATAAAATAACTATTTGTATATTTATTATCGATCAATAAATATTATATTTCTATAATATTAAGATATCATATTAAAAAAATTATAAATTTATAATATAAAAAATTTATAATTTTTTTTATTTGTTAGTCATTATTATAGTTTGTTATATAAATATAACATTTAATTTTATGATGAACAATTTTTTTTAAATTTTTAGATTTTTTTTTATCTTAGATGATAAATAAATAATTTTTTATGATGGCTTAAACTAGTTTCAAAGAAAAAATTATCAAACCAATTTTGTTGATTTATAATGTGTGAGGTTTGATTTTGGTTTGAAATTTGCCAAACCAGTATAATTGGTTTGGACTAAAATATCAATGATAAACAAGTCAAATCAAACCATGTACACCCCTAGCTCCAGATATGATCCGAATACAAACCTATATCTGAATTTTTAACTTTTCGATTTAAACTTTTATAGACTGATTTAGCGGATACTTTGCTTACACTTAGGTTGATTGTCCATTCTTCTTCTTCTTGGACTTGATATAATCAATCTGGCTGAGATTTCACTTTAATTAAACTCCAAAAATGCTTAATATATACACTTTAGATTAAAAACTACAAAACTATAAAAATGATTATTATAAACATCTCTATTTTACACAACAAGATACTAAAATACATTATGCAAATGGCATGAAATTGACGTAAATAAAGATTTATCAGTAATCTTCCAACCCTACTTGGCTAGCGGGTTTCTATTGAAGCATTTAAGTTTTTGAAACTAAGACCCCATTTATTTTATTTTTGCATAACACATCTCATTTTGTCTAATGAATCTTCCTATATACCTCTTTACTGTCCACAAAGACTTGTTACATAAATTTTCAATCTCCATAATAAGACTTTTAGAAGTTTAAAACAGTGTATATAGTAGTTAGAGATTGATTAGCCTTAATAAGGATTTTTTACCTCTATATGAGAAAAGGCTATCTTTTTATGATTGCAACTTTTTTCAAATTTTCTTTTTGATTTTCATAAAACTATCTTTTATCTTTCTACCCACAATACATGACAACCCTGGGTACTTCTCATGCATTGAATAGTTTTGATTTAAAAAATCTGGTGAATCTTTATTTTATCTTATATCCTATTCTTTTGTTAAAATAGACAACATACTTTTCAAAGTTAATGACCTGTCATGAAGTCTTACCATACAAAAAAAAAACAGTTCTTTAATCTTCATACATTCCTGGACATTATTCATAGTAAACAAGAGAATATCTGCAAAAAATAGATGAAAAATCTAGAAATTATCTCCAAAACTCATCCTTTTGATCTCACCTTTTAACATTGCCTTACAAATCAAACTAGATAGTCCCTGAACACAAATGATAAACAGATAGGGGGATAAAAGGTCCCCCTGTCTCAAAACTCTCATAGGAATAATTCTCCCCATCACACTTCCATTAATAAGAAGAGAGGAATTAAGAAAACTAATACATCTCAAGATTTTATCAACCCATACTCTCTAAAACCCAATTTGATCATCATGGGTTCCATAAAACAACACTCAACTTTATCACAGGCTTTAAACATACCAAGTTTCAATGCCACAGGCATATTAATCTTCCTCTTAAATTTCTTGATCACATGCACGCATTCAAATCCTATCAAAGCATTTTCTATAATACTTCTACCAAGTATAAAAGTACTTTGGGCATCATCAATTACTATTCCAAGCATTCTCCTCAATCTGTTGGTCAAAGATTTAGCTACTAACTTATATATCACGTTACATAAACTAATTGGTTTAAAACCAATCATACAATTAGACTTTTTCACCTTAGGTATTATAGCAATTATAGTCACATAAATGCACTTTAAATCACTACTACCATTTAAAACTTCAAGACAAACCTAAGTAATATTTGTTCCTACCATGTTTTAGTAAAGTCGATAAAAAGTAGGAAAACCATCCTTATAAAGGGCTTTAGTAGGTGTCATACCTCTCAGGGCCTGGTAAACTTCTTTTACCTAAAAGTCAGACTGCATGGATCTGTTCATTCTGTCTGTCACCACCATATCTACATTTTGAGTGACTCCAACAATGTCCTTAAGTCTTGGTGCATTTGTCTAAAAGAGATTTGAGAAAAACTACAGCATAACTCTTTCAATATCAGCACGGTCTTTTTTCTAGTTATTCCCAAAGTCTTTAAGACCTTTAATTATGTTCCTAGCTTTCCTCTTTATGACTCTTTACTGAAAGAATCTTGTGTTGTTAATTATCACTCTTGGCTAGCCACTTTGCTTTGTAGCATTAATTCTATCTCAGCTCTTCATAGTGTTAGCATTAGCCTCTAGTAGAGACTTCACCACTACCTTATGTTTGCCAATATTCTTCTATATATTCCCAAATGTACTCTTCTCCCATATGTTAAAGACTACTATATTTTTTTTTAATTTTCTCAAAAACAAAATTCCGCCGCCGACTGATTTTCTCCACCGGTGAATCCTTCCTCCACCGCCGATTACCCCCGCAAATCATCATTTCCGTCATTTGGTTAGTTCATATTTAATTATTAGGGTTTTCTTTTTAGTTTTATGATTTCATTTTTTATTTTTCCTTTTTTACAGTTTCCCCTCCCCTCGCCGCCGCTGCTACCTCCGCCGCCGCTACCTCTGCCGTCGTCCTCCTTCGACATCCCGTGCCCCTATTTGTTGAAATTGAGGTTAGTTTATGTTATTAGTTAAATTAATTTAATTTTAACTTACTTTATTAATTTAATTAGTTGGATTGAATTAGTTAAATTAGATTATTTTAGGGTAAGGGTTAAATTATTAGGAATTTAAAATTAATTTTATGTTTTGTTATTTATTTTTAAATTAGGTTAATAAATTTTAATTTGATAAATTAGTTTTTTATTTAGTGAAATTATAGGTATAAATTTGTTTAATTGAGTATAATTAGTTAATTTAATCTATTTAAATTATTAATTCAATTTTGTTAAATGTTAGGTTATTTTAAATTAAAATTTAACTTATAGTAGTTTAATTGTAGATTATTTTGTTAATTAAATGTTAGGGCTAATTAGATTTATTAGAATAAAATGTATATATAGGTTAATTATTTTGTTATTTTATATTTGTTTGTTATTAAATTGTTAGATTTGTAATAACTGCTTTAATTATTTAAATTTTGTTTTATTGTTAGTTTAAAACGTTAAATGAATGTTTAATTTAATTCTTAGGTTTATTTTTAGGTTATTAGTTTAAAATAAAAATTGCATAAATTAAAAATTGTTATATTAATAATTAGGTTATTAGTTTAACTGAATTATATTATTAAATTGAATTTTAGTAGTATGTTGGTTTATGTATTGTATTCGGTGGTTTGTGAATTGTTATTGGCTTCCAGGACTTCCCTGAAAATGGATAATGCTCATTTTTAAGAGAAGTGCTGCCCATTTTTTTTAGAAAATGAATGTTTTTATTAATTATATATAATAACAAAATAGTGAAACTGATTGCGTGATAGGTTTGCTAGCTTTTGTTGGTTGCATCGGTTTGATATTCCACATCGATTATTTTTATCTGTTGCGGTTCTGCTCTGCAACAAGTAAGTACCGATATTATTTCAATTTTTGTTTTCTTTTAAAATTACTTAATTTATTAGCCATTGCAACCTAAATTGACGATTTTATTCCCACTGAAACCTAACCTTAGAGTTTCCGTCCCGTGTGTTTAAGAGATTGAACGTCACGGGATTGTACAGTTTGTACAGTTTGCAAAACTGGTCCTCCCGTAATTCGATCACGAAAACCATATATGTCTAGTAGCGGTAGAAAAATATTCGGTTATTTTCTAGCGTTTGTTCTCCGGGTGGATGTATTGTATATGTGTTGTAACGCTTATTCCTCGCGGAATATATAATTAGCGTTTCAGCGCATATACTAAATATCGCACTGAAGAAGAACAACGCCAGAAGGCAGCCGAATATTTTTCTCCGTTACTAGGCATATATTGTGGTCGAGTTAAGGGGAGCCAGTTTTGCGAATGGGATAGGTCCATACCTTTGTTGGTAAAAATACGCAAGCGTACGTAATCGACAAGTAATACAGACTGTGAAGTCCGGATATCGTACCCACAAGGAAAGCTCTAAAGACAACCAGTTAAAAGACTCGATTTGGATAGCCGAAAAGACAATTTTTGTTTGTTGTGTAATTAAAATACATAAATTAACGATTGTAACTTAAAATAAACTAAAGCTGTAAATCAAATGGTGTTTTCACAATATTGGAAAAAGCGGGGATTATCAATTTTTGTTATGCTGTTTACTTGTGTCACGACCCAATTTCATGGATCGCGACCGGCGCTAGGGTATGGGTATGGTTGTACCAAAACCCGTAGCAAGCCTCGTGGATAACCTTAAATACAAATAAACCTACAGAAAACCACTGCTCGGGGGCAACCGAGACTCCAACCTAAGTCTAGAAGTTTATACAACAATTCTAATATAAATAACTTAATATCTGAAATGCTCAACAACATGCCTTAAATATATCCAGAGTAAACATGCCAATAATAAACAATTGGACAAACCGACAATCCCTATGTGCAATAACCAAAGTAATATATAAACTAGTTCTACTGCGGTCTAAGAGTTCGAAAACAGTAACTAGTTTAAATAACATAAAACCTCCAAGGAATCAAAAAAATCGGAGTGGACCAGCTTTCAAATCATAAACATGGAAAATTTGGGAAAACAACGGGGTCAGATATACTGAGATGAGTTCGCAATATTATTTACATTTATTAAGTTTAAACCCCTTAAATCAAAACATTTTATACCAATATAGTATGATTATGGAAAGCAGTATTGAAATGATCCCATCGTAAGTATGACATAGCATACTGATAAACCCAGAGTGGACGGGAACATATCCTCGTCATATAACAGCGTAAGCAAGACATTTGTCTGCCGATCCCAGAGTACTTACCGGTGCACACAATCTCGATACAAGCCTATCGAGTAGCTCGTTTCAATCCAGATCCATAATCGCTTAAAACAGTTCAAAAGTATTTATAATATTAAAATAAATTGTGGTACATAATAAAGCGGTAAATAGCACTACAAACTCACTGCTTGCTATCCACGTGAATCTTGGCAAACAGCTAACCCTCCGTAGACTCCGAAGCACGAGCAGTCGACGGGTCTAAAACAATATATAAGTTAAAATCCGAACAACCCCTAACTCTAAGATAACTAGACACCACATAGGACTAGTATCTTAACACAACCAAAGAACAACATTCAAAACACAGTAAGCCCAAAGCCAAAGTACATTACATATCCAACCAATACAATAACTAGTTAAGTTTAGGTGAGTTCTCGTTTTAAAAACAATCCAGAGAGTAATATAATTCAAACAACACCTTTCGATATCCAAGAAATCCCAGAGTAACGTGTTAGCCATATATCAACTATATGCTTAACACAACATGTCGGGCGACACAAGTCTAACCCGACCCAGCCAGAGTAAAATTCAAATTTGAATCCTTTAAAACCAAACCAATGTATTTGAAAACAAAGAACTCACTATAAGCTTAACCCAACACAAGTCAAAACCATAACAACAAAATACAATAATATTGCCAACACTTGGACACTTTCACCCGGAGTTCATACATCTCAAATAAAACACCTTAAGTGTAACTAAACATAATTTCAATCATTTTAAATTAACTAAACTCAGATCTGAAGTATATATTTAAAATAGCCTTAAAATTCTGTAAGAATATCCACAACTCAAATGCCAAGACAATCAGATTATCAAGACAATCCAAGGTAAACTAACATCTTTTATAAGTTCAAATCATTTTCAAAACATATTTTCCAGCCTTTAATAGCTTGGTTTAAATCAAAATTAAGTCAAAGCACTCAAATAATCAAGTATGATAATTTTGCCGAAAATTGCCTAAACTAGCCAAACGATTCAAAACCAACAATCGATGAAACAAAGTATGTTACTACTGATTTAAAACCTTTAAAACATGACTTAGAATATATTATATCATTAGGTATAGAATTTGAAAACCATATTGTATTCGTAACGTTCAATTTCCTTAAAATCGCCATTTTCGCAAATCGTAGAATTTTTACAAACCAAACCAATTTCGATTCTCATTACAAATAAAAACTTTTTATATCAGTATCTATTGATATAAGAACACCTAATAATCAATCAATTTGGATTCAATCATTTAAATAATTCATTAAACTAATCCAATTCGCACAAGTCTAGAAATCGCCTAATCATTGTTTAATTACACCAATTCATTATTGAATCATGCCAAACTCTTTCCAAAACTTATAACATCAGATCATATATGTATAACTCATCATTTAATCATATAAGATCAGTAGCTTAAACATAGCATATCAATAACAACAATTCAATCCATCAAAATCCTGTATTATGCATTTATAGGCAAAATTACGCAACAACGAATCCATAAATCAATTAGGAGTAAAAACATTACCTAAGAATGATGAACAAGATTATAATTGATGTATTAACCCAAGGTTTAAAGGGCTGGACCGAAATCAATTGGATCTACAAGCCACCAACGAAGAACACAACGTAGAAATCGCGTAGATCTTGCGAGTATGATGAAAAATCAAGTTCTTAACGTAATGAATCGCATCCGGACTTGTTAGAAATGTGTATTTTCTATGAAGATATTCGTTTTAGGGTTTGTGGAAAAGAAAAGGGGGGCTGCTCACATGAAAATATGGGTCTACTTATAGACTTATGCGGGCTTTACATGAGCTTTGATAAAAACCACGATTTAATTATTATTTTGAGAGTTAGAAGCATCCAAACGACGTGAAAATTGTACTCATGCTAGAAAATACTCTTATGAACAACATATCCAAAAATGGGCCTGATCCGACATTTCAATTGGGAGATATCAACGTTTTACTAAAACAGGGCAGTTCTGGAAAACATGTGAATACTGTTTTGATAAATACCCGAAAATAAATTGAATCAACATCAAACATATACGAGATCATGGGATACATATAAGACACTCAAAAAGACATTACCAAAGTATCACAAGTGTTACTTCTAACATATAACCATTCAAAATCAAGTTCGAAACATAACAAGAAAAATGTTGAAATGCAAAATAATAACGAATGCAAGAAAACAACCAATTTGTAACGATAACCAAACTGACAAATTAAGTTTGAAAACACGGGGTATTACAACTTGATTCGGGTTATGGATTGTATTGTTCTGATGGAGTTCGAACTAATCTAAAGCACCTACAATTCTCTCTCGAGCAATTACAGGCAAAAGCATTAAACTAACTAATACTAGGTTAATTATTCACTCTCGCACAATGATTAACCTATGTATAAATCGATTTAATGATTGTTAAGCAAATTCAAAGAACCCGCACTCGTTAATTCACTCTCGCACAATCGACTCCTGCGTTCTTAATTATATTATTCTATTCCAATTTTACTCTCTCGAGCTAAAACTAAAACATAAGGCATAGACTAAGTGATCAGTTCAGGTTAAGCGTTAAGCACAATAATTAAAACCCATCAATAACAAAAACCCATAAATTAAACATACATAATTTTGATTGATAATCCCCAATGAAGGATTTAGCTATACATCTATACTATATATAAAAGCACGGATGGGGGTGGACAGGCAAATTTACTGAATAATCCTTTTCAGTTTACTACTAAATAAAGATTTTATAGTCATTAACTAATTAGTTATTTAATTAATCACTACTGTAATTAAAGTCCTAATTAGAATAAGTAGCTAAATTATCTCCAATTTAATTTTTAGTATGTAAAAAATAACTAAATTGTTTCCAAATTAGTAGGAATACCTATGTTTTAGTTTGATTGAACTATAAAATTAAAATACTGTATTTGGTCAATATAATATTATTTAAATTTCTATCTTATTATTTTTAAAGATATTATTTATAAAATTAAATTATATTATTATAAAACCATCTATTCTATCTATCTATACTATTTATAAAAGTACGGATGGGGAGTGACAGACACATTTACGTTAATATCATTTTCACTTATAAAATTTAATTATTATTAAGATATTTATTAAAATTAGAGTACAAATTAAAATAAATTACTATGTTTAAATAATTGTCTAAAATACTAATTAAAATAAATTACTTTAACTATTTAATGATTATTTATTTAGTTTGTATTATTAAACTAATTGAAATAGGAATATCAATACTTGCCGAACTCACAATTGAATTAGGAATAGCACTATATTATAAACACGTTCTCATCCAAACTTTCATCACAAAATCAAACTTATATGGCTATGAGGGAAAAAAAAGGGAACTGAATACTTAGTATATCATTTTTTATGCACTATTCGCCCATATGTAATTTGAAGAAAATAGGAAAATTTTAAATTTGAAAATCTGATTCTAAGATAAAATAAGTTCACATATAAAGAGCTACCTCTCTCAAACAGTCATTGACGTATTATAATTTACGAGCCACGTGTGTAGCACATAAATTAATCGTGTAGTATTTTAAATAAGATTAACTATTTCATTGGACTGCTATTTTAATTTTAATTTTTTATTTTCTATTAAAATTTTCTATAATTATAAAATTTGAGTACCAGTTAAATTTTTTTAAACAATTAAAACAGTCATTTAAAGTATTTAATAATATAAACTATTCTAAATTAACTATTATTTTAAATTTTATTTGATAATTTGACGAGTCACACTACGAGTCACGTGTGAAACACGTAAAGCGACACTAGTAATAATAAAAAGACTTAAAGAAACAATTAAAGAAGTCATTCTGTAATACTGAATATAAAATTAAACTCTATATAAACTCAAGCTTTTCCATCCCAAGCTTTACCATCCCAAGCTTTTCTTACAATCTCTATATAAACTCCTCTTTGACAGTCCAATTTTCCTCAAAATGGAATGTGGACACTCTTTTCTTTTTGTCTTTCATAACCTAGCTCCTTCTTAATGCTCATAACAATGGGCTTATCTGTTCCTAAAAACTCCAAATGATTAACAGAATAATGAGGATGCAGGCCTTCCCAATCCAAATTATTTTTTTCTTAGTATAACTAAATAGTAAATTTTAATAAGTAATTATAATTAATTGTTTATTTAGCTTAATTGAATAAAAAAGTATGCTAATTAATTGTAATAATTTTTTTCTTTGTGTACAGAAAATATTATACTAAGTAACCCTATATAATTCTTTATAAACAAAATAAACAAAATAATTTAAATAATAAAATAAACATAAAATTTATGAAAATGATCAATTTTTTTGATTATTAAATAAGACATAAAAATTAAAAATCTCTAAAAATCAACTATTAATTAATTAAACTGAAAATATAATAAGTATTATTTAGGGTAATTTTACAATAATTAAAATTAATTATTTCATTTTTAAAAATAAAATTATTCTTATTTTATACTATAAGGGGTTAAATTTTCTAATCTTTAACTATAAAGGCTTATATGTAATTTTTACTTTAACAAACAAATTTTTTAACGGAGTTAACAATAAGGTTCTAATTATACCATTTTATGACTCTAGGTGCTTAAGTGAGACGTAATTCACAGCAGGAGTATTTTTTTTTTAAAAAGATACAGATTGTCTTTTATGATCGAAGCCTAAGATATTTAGACGTCTAAATATCATTGGCTCCGATCACAAAAACCAATTTATAATTTTTTTATAAAAATAAATATCGCATGTATGTTTTTGAATATTTTCTATACTAATTAGATATAATTTGTTAAAAAGAAATATGAAAAAATTATTTGAAATGATTATAACTGAAATATATTAAAAAAGGTTAAAATTTGAAATTTGAAAATAATAATCGAATAAAACTAAATATTTTTGTTTAAAATTGACTAAAATTGAAGTACTTATCCAAATATTTTCCTATATTTCTACATTATGGGGTCTTTCAATGTCCTTGATGAAATTTTGTTAGTGGAAGGAACCATAATTTCAAATAAATTTCTAATAAAACAAGAATAAATTTTTCCTCCAAACCAAGGCTGTAGGAGGTCCTACTAGTACTCTTATCGTGTCAACCATTCATAGACTGAACCATTTCAACACACAATTTCATAGAAAGATACAACTTTAGTCCTTACATTTTATAGATTTTATTTAAAACATTTAACTACTTTTTAATTTTATAGTTTTTAAATGGTATATTTTTAAAGTAACACTTTATCATAAATAAAAAATTAAATTAGTAACTTAACTTAAATCATCATTTAAAAGTTATTATTCTAAATAATTTAAAAATTATTATAAAAAATCATTATTTCAACAATTAATATAGATATAAATAACACGATTTAGATGCATTATACTTTAATAATTTAAAAGTTATTGTTCTCATAATTACACAAAAGAACTCATGATTATAAATACTCAAATCATCATTATATAAAATAAAAAATACATGAAATATAAATTTATTTGAAATAAAGTATTTTTATGAAATTTTTATGAATAAAATAAAAATTATTTTTAAAATTAATTAATTGTTTTAATTATATTTCATTTGACTGACATCTTCAACATTTATGAATTAAATTTCTTTAATTTAATTAGTTAGGCAAAAGATAGCTAAATGAATTTATCAATTAGGAAAAAAAATATGCAAGGTCTTAAATAAATAACAAAAATAATTTTTTTATTATACAAAACATTTCTATCCTAGTAGGAAATGATAATATAAATATATATAAATTTCCTTTTGAGCAAATAATAATTTATTTAATATATAGAAAAATGAAAATAAAACGTAATTTATAGCATAAAAAAAGATTAAAAATAATTTTTTATTCAAATTTGATATATTAACTTGATAGAATTTAAGTTTAACACAGAAATAGTAATATGATATATTTTAAGAAAAATTTAATACAGTAATAGTCTAAATAACTAAAAAATAATTTACAATAAACTATGGGACTAAAATTATAATTTTACTTAAATGTGATACAGCTGATGCATTTTAAGCAGCCTATTAGTGGCCGACACGTTACAGAGTAGGAGGACCTCCTGCAACCTTGGTTTGCAGGAAATTATTTTTCATAAAACAATATCTAACATTGAAATTGTATATTTTCTTCTTTTTGAAAAACTTACCTAACATTGATTATTTCATCGTTTTTCATGTATAAAATGTTGAAGAAGAAATAGTCAAAATAAAGGACGAAAAAACACTTTAATTCAAAAAGTAACATTATTATACATTGACTATTTCAATGGTCCTTCTATCTAATGATCATTCTAAACATGAGTGGAAGCAGGTACTGACAACATTTATAATTAATTTGGAAAAATACCACTTTTAACTTTACATTATACTTTCTACGTCTCAATAAAATTATCCACTTTATTTTTATCATACAATATAAAAAAACCAATTATTATTTATGAATTTTATACTCCCTCCGTTCTAATAGAATTGTCCACTTTACATTTGTCACACAGTTTAAAGAAAACAATTATTGTTTATAGATATTGTAAAATTTTCTTACTTTTTTTATCATACCCCTATTTAATATAAGATCTATTTATAATTTACTTTCAATTTACTCATTAGTGAATTTTATATAGGGATAATATAAAAAAATTAAGTGTAAAAGTTGGTTACTTTTTGAAAGTGGACAAGTGTTTTGGGACAAAAAAATTTCTCAAAGTGGACAACTCTATTGGAATGCAGGGGATAATTTTTTTCTTACTTTTTTTATCATACCTTTATTTAATATAAGGTTCACTTACAATTTACTTTTAATTTACTTATTTATAAATTTTAAATAGGGAATATAAAAAAAATGAGTGTAAAAATTGTAACTTTTGAAAAGCGGACAAAAGTTTTAGGACAAAAAAATTCCTCGAAGTGAAAAATTCTATTAGAACGGAGAGAATATTCATTAAAAAAAAACTTGATAAAAAAATAAAAATAAATAAAAATCAAAACTTATAAATTTATAGACGTGAACTATATTTTAATCAAAGTGTATGTTGGTGTTGATCAGTGGTGGCGGACTCTCTCTTTTCTTGCTCATTCTCTTTAACAACAAAAACTAAACACATAGTTTTGAAGAGGAGGTTGTTTTGGACATTTGGCCGAAAAATCGTCTCCTTCAATCCTCTCAATCTTCATCTTTTTTTTTTTTCTATAAAATTCTAAGGAAAATGTTATTTAACCCACCATTTTGTACTTCCTTCATTGTCCCTCCTTATATGGCAACATTTAATTCGTCCAATTACCCTCTAAAAGTGTATATCTCAAAAAACAACTTTTAATGCATCTACTAATTTGCTGCCACGTCAGGTGGATTAAAGAAGGTGGGTTAAAAAGGAGGGTTATATAGCACTACTCAAATTCTAAACAGGAAAAATCCTATTATTTTAGTGATTAATAGAGGTAGTGGTTTTAGGCATCGAAAAACCATATCTATTTTTTCTAGCGATTTGTCTTAAGATATATGAAGAGAATTTTTATTTCTTTTTTATTATTTTAGTTTGAAAGATCTTCAATCGGTAAAGAAAATTTTAAAAATTATTAATTGAATTAAGATCTTAAACTTAAAAAAAAAGATTTTAAATTTATTAGTTTTGGATTTTTTTTAGGATATTTGTATAGTAGTTGTTCTTATCTTATTAGATAATTTTTGGATTTATATTGAAGATAAAACTTGAAAAATTTGAAACTTCAAGAATCAAGCGTTTCAAATCGTATTTTCAATATTTTAACCTTGTGTTTATTTGGGTAATCTTTTAATAGTTGAACAAGTCCTACTTGTTAACTATATTAACAACTCCCATCATTATCTTAGAATATTTCTTTCAATTCGTTGAAGAACCATTCATCTCTGTAATTTTGATTAGACCTAATTACTTAAAAAACTCTCACCTTGTAACATTATTTCGTTTATTTTTTTGACAATTTAATTAATTAAAGGATGCAAATATTAAAAACAATTAAATAGAAGGGTTATATTAAACCTTTTTCTATTTGTAAAAATACAAACAAATCCTTTAACTTTAAAACTATTCAAATAAATCCTAAAAATTAATCGTTTTAAATTTTTTATTCAAAAAATTCCGACAAACTATAACTCCATCGATTTACAAATCCGCTATCAAAATCCGATAAACATTTTCTATAAAAAACAATTTTTTTAAATTTTTTTTCCGAGCTCCTCCTTCATGAAAGGAAGAACAACTGCTCCTCCTTCGGACGGAGATCGGAATTTTTATTATAAATTATTTATATTTACGATTTTATATTTAAAAATTATTGATAATTAATATAAATTAAATAATTATTATATGTTTAATTTTGTAAAGAAGAAGGTATTTTTGTACTATTAAAAATATCATAGGATAATTAGAATATAAGTTAAAAAATGAAGGACTATTTTAAATTTTATTCTAAATGAAAAAAGTTCAATTTAATGCTTTAGGGTAGAGACGAAAATAAAAAATCAAAAAAATGGTACAAATAATTTTTGTCCTAAATTGGGGGTATAAACGAAATAATGTTAAAAGGTGGGAGTTTTTAAGCAATTAAGCCTTTTTATTATCATCGATGAAAGTTTTAGCCTTTGACAAAAAAATTATATATATTTTAAAGACATTTAAAAATAAAATAATACCACAAATGGGGGTTGGTCCAAGTGGTAAACGGCTTGATATCGCTTAAACAAGGTCTCGGGTTCGAGTCCTTGTGAATGCAAAAAAATTCCACTGGCAGACTCACCTACCATGCCAGGTGCGCGACGCAGGTCGGATCCGGATTAGTCAAGGCAAAGCCTTAGAAACCGGATGGGCTTACAAAAAAAAATAAAAATAAAATAATACCGCATTTGGTTTTTGAAATAGGGGAAGTAACTAAATAATCATGAATAAAGGACCATTTTACCCCCTCAACTTGGCACAAATTATTAAAAAGAATTTAAAATAGAAAAAATATCACTTTTATCCTGAATTTGGCAAAATTAGTAATAAAAATCTCTCCCCACTATCATCTAAGAGAGTGAGACACATTCTCCGTTTTTTATGGTGATTTTTTTTCAAAGTGAATTTTGATAGAAAAAAAATTTAAAATGATCCTATTTTTTTGGGTTCAATGTGATTGAATAAATTTTTTGTTTTTAAACAAGAATCAGACTAGATTGATTTTTAGTATACAGTGGTATCATTCGTACTGATTTGAAATTTTCATGAGAACTTGAATTAAAGAAAGGAATAATTGAAAATATTGAGATTGGAATTTACCATATTTTATTTTTATTCATAAGTATTTTTTATTTCACTTAAGAGCTGAAATTAATTAAATTGTTGTAAAAATCTAAACTTAAGAGGTTTTTTTAGCGATGTTCATAACACGTGTGTTAGATTTATATTTTGATTTATGCATTTTTGTTTCATAAACTCTATATATTGTCCAGTGTGTTTTTTTATAAAAGGCCAAATGTCGTAAAAAGGCAAAACCTTTCACAAAAGTTTCACAAAAGTCATGACCTTTCAATTTTATCGATTTTGGCCAAATATTTGGTTTCATAAAAGTCCCGACCTTTCAATTTTATCGATTTTGGCAAAAAATGGATTATTTGGTTTCACAAAAATCCTGACCTTTCAATATATGTGCATGCCACGTAGGCGCCACATAGGCAAAATTAAAATCAAATTGAGAGTTGGCCACAATTGAAATCAAATAATTTGTTTTTGCCCAAAATTAATAAAATTAAAAGGTCATAATTTTTGTGAAACTTTTATGAAAGGTTTGTCTTTTTTACAACACTTGACCTTTATAAAATAGTTTTAAACTAATTCTAAAAATATATTTTGCAACCGTTTTTCAAAAATAATTTCTATAAGAATTTCAAATGGTTTTTAAAAATGCAGTTTGCAACTGGTGTTAAATAGTTTCAAATAGTTTCTAAAAAATACATTTTGTATTTGTTTCTAAAAATAGTTTCTAATAAAATTTCAAACAGTTTTTTAAAATACGATTTTAAATGGTTCCAAATGCTTTCTAAAAATATTTTTCAATGATCATTAAAAATATATTGCAACATTTTGTAAAAAATTGCTTTCAAAAAATAGTTTTCAACGATTTGAAAACACAGTTCTAACAGTTACAGATAATGGTTTGTGTAAAAATAGTTCAAAATTATTTTCAAAAACATTTATAAAACAAATATATACAATATTTTAAAAACTCATTGTTAAGAAATATTGAAACCATCGAAAAAAATGAAAATCACAAAAATATTTATTTATTTTTTTTGAAAAAACCATACCTCTTTTTTTTTTCCCTCAAACTATTTTCTATAAGTCATTCCGAAAATTAAACAAAGATTAATTTGAGTTTTTTTTTTGTTTTCTTATAATTTTAACTTTACCTGTACTTTTCTTCAAAAATGATATTCGAACAAATTATTTAAAACTAAAAATTGACAATCCGGTGGCTAACTGAAAAACCTTGTGAATTGAGTATAGTTTAGGCTTATGAGTTGGATAGTTTCTAATCATAGTGGATCCTTAATTTAAATCCTTAATTAAAAAGCCGGCATGATCATGTCAGGTCGGCTGCAAGGGTTGACATAATGTATGGATTTGACACTTCTAAATTATCACCAAACTCAAAAGTATAGTATCTATTTGCTGGTTAAGTAGGGAGAATGTCCCAAACATTAGAACCTAATTATAAGTTCTCCCATAATTATTTCCGACGGTTGATTAAATTAACTACTACCCGCTTTTATAAATTAATTCTAATAATTAATTTAATCAAAAAGTATGATAAAAATAATACCTAATTTGATCTATAACTTGCTTTTCCTTCAAAAAAATCCATAAAATTAAAAAATAATCATTTGCGAGTTCTTAAAAAATCAAATCCATAGAGATATAGAAGTGTTAATAAAATCAGTTGATAACTTAATTAAAAAAAATAGACTACAATCTAATAGTTTAATTTATTTTTAGTCTAAATTAGTACAAAACAAATAAAAATTTAAAAAACTGATATAATATGTTTAATAGTTCAGTTAATAAAAATTTATTGACTCTAAATAAATTATAATTTATTCATGCATTTTTGGGTATTTCATTTTTATTTGGACTAAAATTGGATTAAAAATAAGTTGAACTACTAAAGATCGAATATCTCATTTATATCAATTAGGTCTTCCAACTTATTTTACTAACCTAATTATACATTTTTTGCTAAAAAGTAATTTCACCAATAAAGATTTTGATCGAATAGATAATTAATCTTAGGAATATTTTTCATACAGTTAAATAAAGATTTTTATTATACATCATTTGCATAGCATTATCAAAATAAAACATTAATATATATTATAGAAATTCATTATATCTCAGCAAATGCAACTGTCTTCTTGCCATCATGAGCCTTCCTGAAGAAATGTTTCACATAATCAGAATAAACAAAGTTCTTGTACTTCGGTTTCTCTCCGGTGGCAAGAATCTCAGGCAACGGACCGATCACGTCACTTGGCTTCGGATTAACGAAAATAGGAATTGAGATTCTGTTGTTTCTTCCACTTGCAATCACACAATGCTCAACACTTCTATACCTTCCATTACTCACTATTTGCAATGCATCTCCTACGTTTATCACGAGTGATCCTTCGATTGGAGGCACATGAACCCATCCGTCTTCTTCGCCTTTTCCTTCGTTGATTCGCACGTAAAGTCCTCCGATTCCGTCTTGGAGAAGGAACGTTAGCGATGAGACATCGGAGTGGCGGCCGACTCCGACGGTAAGATTAGGGTTTGGGCATTTGGGGTAGTAGTTAAGGTTGATCCTCTTTGATCCCATTAACAAAGATTCTTTTGCTTCATCTATTTCTTTCACATTCAATCTCTCCATTAATGCACCCATTAGCTTCTTGCAAAGAATTTCAGATTTTTTCATGTATTCCAAGCATTCGTCCCTGTAAGAAAAACATATAATTAGATAACGCAAAAAAAAACTCGGTAAAATATATTTTTCTAGACAAAACCATAGTGATATTTGTGTATTTTCCACTAAAGTTTTTGTAGTCATGCAAATCATGCTGAATATATTATATTCACACGCCAGTCAAAGAATTTACTTGATAAAAATAAATTACAATCTATGTGATTTTTTTCCCAATACTTATCTTATTTAAACATTTATTACAGGGAAATGGAGAACTATTATTAAACTTTATTAAAATGATTAAAAAACTTACAAAATTGTAAATTTAAAATATAACATTTTTATTTTAACATATTGAAAGTTTACCTAAATCTATCAATAGTTTAAATTCATTTTATTTAATAATTTTATTAAATAAAAATATAATTAATACTTTATATATAATTGACAATATTAACTTACAAAGATTTTAGTGATTTTTATTTCAATTAAATTTTTTATTTTTTTTGTTGAAAATGAAATAAAATAGCAATACTTTAGATAAAAAATATTTAAGCTAGATTTTATTTTTTAGTTAGATCTTTTGAATGACATGTGCATATATTCGACGTGGTTCACATAAATATTGGACCATGCTGATAAAAATAACATTTCAAAATATATATGACAAACCGTTTATATATAAAATAGTTCTTGATAGACATATATTATACCAAAAACATAATTATATAAGATAAATTTTAGTTTAAAAGTTGGAGTGACATTATTACCTGCAAGCAGAAGGCCATAATGCAGAGGCTTCATCCTCAGAAACATAAAAAAGACTCAAATAATCCTTCCATTCAAGCGCTTTCTCAGCGTCCGGACTGAAACTCGTACCGAACCGAACATTATGACTACACGAAACCTCCTTCGAAAACTGCCTCTTCTCCTCAGCGGGCAGCTCAAAAAACCGATGAGTTGCATCCTTAACTCCGTCAAGAACCTCCACCGGAACGCCGTGATTAACGAGCTGGAAGAATCCAAATTGCTCAGCAGCATCACAGATTGACTCCGCAACTTTCGGGTCGTCAAGAAAATGAGTCATATCAATAACAGGAATAGAATCCTGGGGAATGATGTTAATGAGAGCTTCTTGAGGTTGAATGTATTGTCTAGGAAGGCTTTTTAGCCCTAAATCAGACAGACCCTTAACTCCATTTCCTTTGTTAATCACAAAATCATTAAGATCAAATGAAGAATCAACGGTTGATTCTACAGCAAGAGTTGGAGCCATTATTAATGATAATTAGAGATTGAGAGAGTTAATTAAGGAATATATATAAAATGTGTTTAGGGTTGAAGAGAATGGAGAGGTGTAAGGTGGTATTTATAGTGAATAAAAAAGTTGAATTAGACAAAAGAAGCATGTGAGGATATTAAACTCCCTGGGTCACTCAAGTCTCTGGAAATTTCAAAAAGGTCACTAAAGTCAATTTTCTTATAAAGTGGTCACTGAATTATACCTTTTATTACAAAAATATTTCTATTATTACGAAAAGAATACTAAACTTTTTGTGAACTATAAAAAAATAATTGAATTATTTCTTTTATTACAAAAAGATCACTGAACTATTTTCCTTTTTGTAATTTTGGCTTGTCACGTAAGCAAAAATGCTAGATTTTTACGTTGTTTTATATGGGTGAATCCTTTTGTAATGAAAGATATAGTTAAGTGACCATTTTGTAAGAAAATTGACTTTAGTGACCTTTTTGAGATTTCCTGAGGCTTGAGTAACCCAGGAAGTTTAATATCCAGCATGTGATTATACTATTCATAGTTGATATTATGATAATTTAATAATGTCATAATTGGCCTCACCAACTACATTTGTTTGAATTTCTGATTCCAATGTACACTAACCTAACAATATTATTCCAAGTTGGTGCCTTATTGATAAATAGCTGCCATCATGTCTTCATCTGTTTACAAGTTCAAGAATTATTCTAAACAAAACTCAATAATAACATAATTAATTACTATTATATAAAAAGATATAAAAAAATTATCCACACTGAAATAAAAGTAGATACCGATTTTTTAAATATAAAAAATAAAAACGGAAAGAGATATATAAATAAATTCATGAGAATATTTACATTTATCAAAATTTTATTTATAAAGTATAATCATGTAAACAAATTATCACACATTAATTTATTTACTTGATAATTAATATTTTTGAACCTTTATAATTACAATTAAATTTTACAGCAGCTGTAAAATGTCATACTCCAGCTGTATATTTTACAGCAACTGTACATTCAACATTCAAACTCTGCCTACCACATATTACTGCCGTATATTTGACATTCAAACTCTTAGACTTCTGATTAATTAGTATTGTTTTTTGATGATTTGATTAAATTAGAATAATAGCTTATTAGTAATTAATTTAAGTATTTAGTTATTAGAAACATATTCTTTTAGAGATTTATTTATAGGTTTAAACTGTTGCAAGTCAGACATAAAATATATAAACATATCTTTAAAGCACTATAATTGTAAATAAAATATATTGTAGATGCCATTGGCAGGTATCGAATGTAAAACAGCAACTAGACGTCACATGGATACTCCAACGTAAAATCTAAAAATTGAACAGGCATGCATATGTTATCATATTTTTAATAACAAGCATATGATATTTAGAATTTTGTGAGTGTTTGATTAATTTATTTTACTGGAAAATATGAGCTATTTGACCATATAGTTTGTTGGTAAAGTAATATATTCAATTTTTTTAGATTTTGAGACTCAAACAAGAATTATTGTTTTATAGTTGGAAGACATTCATAAAGTGGTAATAATCAGAAAATATTGATATAGAAAGCGATATATAAGAGAATTAATTTTAATCGACGCTTTCTTCATATCAATTGAAAAGAAGCTCATACTCAAATTTTTTTTTCCTGAAGATTAAGAAGGAGGAATCGCTTGTGGCAAAATTTAAATTTAAGACCTAGCAGTTTGCTGCATAACGCTTCTAATCAATTTCGATCAAGGCGGGTGCACGATCAAGTTGACAATTTCTTTATACCTACCAGGCTTGAGTTCAGAATCGGAAAGTTTATTTTAAAAGATGCGTCCCTAATCAATTTCGATAAAATGCCCTCACGAGCCCGTCTGCGAGTGGCTGCATTCAAGAAATTTTATGTATTAAAAAGAAAAATCATCTTTTTATTTTATTTTTTAACAATTCATATCAGATTTAATTTTATCAAATTATTTAGATTATTATTTATCTAAAATTTAAAATAGAGTAGGACACGTTTGGACGTTCAGGTTAAATTTTAGAATAAATAGAAAATACAACAGGCAAACATGCCCTATAAGTTTGAAGTTTGCATCCTACGTTTGAAAAATGGTCCAATCTGATTCATTTGTACAAACACGCATTTTATCGTCAGCTTGCTTGGAAAGCAGAAGTCAACCTAAGTATTGGACCAGCACGTACGCCACGTAAGAACCGTCATCATATTGTTTTTATTTTATTATTAGTATCTTTTATTTATTTTAACTAAGTAATTTCTAGTTTTAATCTATGTTATCTACTTTTTTGTACTGGATGACTTAAAAACAAATTATTTTTATAACAAAACTAAATTGGATCCTAAATTTTAAAAATATATTTCTAATATTAAACTATGTCTATTTTATATGTAATCCTTCAAAATTTATCAATAATTTTAAACAAATTACTCATTATTCAATTTGACATATATGCTTTAATTAATATTAAGTTAAGAGATTTATATGGACATGTTTTGAAGCTTCACCGTATGTTTGTAATTTATATAATATTATTTTACAAATTATTTTAATATATCACGCTGCATGCTAACTAAATAATTTTTAAAATTATTGGTCATCTTTAAAATTAAACTAAATTTATCAAAATTAAAAAATTAATTAGTAATTTTTTTTATATTTTTAAACTTATTGAACATCTTACTTTTTGACTTTTTATTTTTTAAAAAAAACCTGTACTCAATAATGTAAGTTAATATTTTATATGCATTGTTTAACCTAGCTCAAATGGTGTATACATTTTTAACAAAATTTGCTAGATCGTGAGTTCGATTTCCACAAATGTTCCTCTTCTTCAATTATCAAAAAAAAAAAGTTTACATTGTTTATGAGAATAAAAATAAAGTTAATCGATAAAATTGTAAAAAATGACTAAATATACTACTTTGAGTAAACTAAATAATAACAATAAATAAATTTTACTTAGGGTTATTTTTAGTATTCCCTTTGTTAAAAATTATAATTTTTAACCAATGAGATATAATTCAAATGGTATAAGCGCTGGACAACAAACTGCTAGGTTGTGGATTCAAATCTTTCCACAAACACTCCCCTTTCCAATTATAAAAAAAAAAAAACTATATTTTTAATTCAATAATATAGAGATTTATGCAAAATGCAAATTTATTGCTTTAGTACTATAACTGAATGATATGGAATTATGGAAGTACTCAAGATATAAAGAATTTATTAATTACAATATCTCTGGAATTAAGGCTGCATTCATACCTAACTATCATCTCCTTTCTTCACTCCCAAGAAACAAATAAAATCTCTGTATATAGTCATATAAATATAGTCAAAAGAGAAAAAATTAGTGTAAAGTAAGTAAAATTAAATATATATTAGGCCACTAATTAAACTCCAATCAACTTGTTAATATGAGCTGGTGAGAAAACTCCTAGTCCCTTCCAAGAGAGTAAGACATTAATTCAATCTTCAATGACTTATAGGATGACATTTAAATGCCAACATACCAAATGAATTCTTTTAAAATAAACTTTACTTAACCAAGAACTCAAGAAGCAAAAAAAATTACCCAATGGTATTTAATTATTATATTAAAACATGCACCTACTAAACTAACAAGTCTAGCACTAAATTTCACAATTTGCATTTCAGCAAAATATTTTTAATTAGAAGATGTGAGGCAGGCATAATTGACTATGGAAAAAGAAATAAATTTCAAATTTTCTTTTGACCATATCAAATTTCTAATTAAGCTTAAACATGCCAACAACCAAGTAGATAATTGTGATCAGTTCATACATTTTTTATTTATATTAAAAATTACACTTGCTGAAGAAACAATGATTGAATTAAATACATTCATTTAAAATAATGTAATTATTAATTTAATTATCTTAAATTGATGATCCAATTAGATCACAGGTTTACTCCTATCAGGGTGAAGACTTTGTTTGGTTATTGACTAATTATATAAATTAATATGGACAAATCTTTCTTTTGTTTTCTGTACATTGTTTTCCCCTAGAGTTTAAGGTTAGGTAGTAATGCAATAGATTTAGAGCAATTATATTAAAACAATTTGCTTTCACAGATTAGTACTAAAATAACATTTGGAGTGCGAATGTAGATGTGAAGGAGATGTTTTTCACATGGAAATGAAAAAATCCAGAGTTATTAGTGAAAAAATATTGGAGAATTAAAAATCGGTTTTCATTTCTTTTGCATATTAGTCCAGTTAACTCTATAGTTATAATCTATAAAAAGACCTTTATATATGTAACTTAATATAATTTTCAATTGCTCAAAATTTCTGAGATGATATTATACTTCAAGTAAAGATACAAATATATCCTTCAACTTCTAAACAAAGAATACTTATATCCTTAAACCCTAATTTGTTGCAGCTTGACCCTTAAATTTAAAAATCAATCATTTTCCTAGCCGGAATATATACATGATGAGTTATTTGCACCAATTTAATATTTTTAAAGTGTAAGTTTCGCCGTATTTGTGACTGATTTAATTGTCACAAATTGATAATTTTTTATAGTGTTAGAGTTTAGAGACACGAATACTCTTGATCAGAGTTTGAGGATGTAACAGTACATAATAATTTTTAAATAAAATGTATTTCCTATTTAAAAATTTAAAATAATGATAATGTGGAAAAATTAATATCAAAAAATTAATTAAATTGCTTTTTTTGGTAATATAATATATCCTAATTTAATTATGAATATCCTAATTTAGTCTTATATATTTTGTTGTTATTATCGCTTGGTTCGTTTAATAGCAATTCCAGGAAAGTATAGCTTATGGGAAGTTAAGTTCTCAGTAAGTTTGATAAATGTTACTTATTTTGAGTTTTACTTCCCAGTAAGTACGAAATTGATTTTATTATAATACTATAATTTTAATTAAAAGACAAAAATGTCTTTTGATAATTTTTATATCGTTAAACAAACAAATATTGTCTTTTTTAAATAGAGCAAGAAATATTTTAATTATCGCTTATTAACTTGAATCTTGCGATTCAAATACTATTTAAGAGAGTTTTTAAATATTAAAATTAAAAAATTAAAAGTTCATAGTTTAATTTTAAATAATATAAGAATTATTGATAATGATATTAAATAAAAATATTTAATTTTATTATAAATAATTATTATAAAATAAAATAGATATATTTTTTGAAGTAAATAAAAATATTTATTATATGAATTTTGACACGAATTGTGGCGTGTTTTTCTACGCCAAAATTAAAAGTTTGTGTCAAATATCAAAAACACGTGATAGTTCGTGATTTTTGATGCATTTAAATCTAAAATAAATGCAAGTCAATCTTTCATACCAACTTTCTTAATATTTTCATTACAAAAAAATGACTTGTACCCCATAAGTTCAGCAGCGTATTTATACCTATTACCAATAATAAAATATGTAATTCAATATATTTATATTATTTGAGATGATATTCGAATTTAAATTTTCACTTAAAAAGGGTGAAATCTATATTTGAAAAAAATATTCACATTTTTACTGTAATCCAAAAGAAAAATTATTACACGCAACCGTTGCGCCATGTCATTCGTGCAACAAGCCAATGATGCGTTAGTTATGTGCAAAAAGTGATAATAAAAAAATTAAATGATAATTAAAAGATTCCCTATCGCAAATACTCATTGGCTTGTTGTAAATATGACATGGCACAACCAATGCATGGGATAAACAACCAATCCAAAATTGAGTGTATGTTTATTTCACTGCAAAAAATATGTCTGTGACCACAAATGCAAGTGTGTCCGTACGTAAGAAACACTGATTATTTCGTGATAAAGAGCCATACCATGTAACCGTTGCATTATATATCATTCGTACAATAAATTAATAGTATATGTAATTAATTATATAAAATTTTAAATAATTAAAAAAATAAATAATTATTAAAAAAAAATTTAGTTTGTTATGAATATTATATAGCACAACCATTACATAACGCATTTTTTTTATAATATTTATGTACAGAAGTTGAACTAGATATATGCTTCGTGCATAATTTATTTTTGTTAAATGATATTTTAATCAGATATAATTTTAGGCTGAACGATATATTATTTTAACTATTTTTAATTTTTTAAACCAATATTACAATTTGGCTTAATTTTTATTTTTTTAACATAGAAAGAGTACAAAAATAAAGAATTAGGAGTGAGCAAAAACCGACTCGAATCAAAAAATTGAGTTAAACCAAAAATAATATTAAAGTGGTTTAAACAGTGGGTTTGGTTTAGGATTTTAAGGTTTTTGGGTTTTCGGTTATAATTTGGTAACAGGGCTCGGTTAATTGAACTGAACCGGAAAAACGATATTCTTAAAACGATGTCGTTTTACATTTTTAATAGGGTGAGTATTCCTAAGGCTAATTTTCACTCACCTCACCAACACTTGCACTCTCTCTAATTAGAAACCCTAACTCTCATATGCTCTCTCCTCTCGCCTCACTTCTCTCCACTCTCAGTAATCGAAGAAACCCTAGCTCTCTAATGGTTTTCATGTCTGATAAACACGGTTATAGATTTGGCCAGTCATCGTTCTTCTCTGTTACAACAAAGTAAAATCTGAATTTATTTTGCATGTTACCTTTTCGGTTCTGAAAAGCTTAATTGATGAAATTTCTAATGATTTTGTGAAGATATATTTGAAATTTTAAGGTAAACAGAGTCTATTTAGAATTATTTTTTATTTCATATATTAATTTATTGTGTTTCACTTTTTTTTTCTTTGTGCTGTGTTGTTTATTGTTATAGAGCATGTATTTCTTATCAAAAAAGACCAGATTTAAAGGTATATCCGAGATGAACTTCTTATAGTTTATTGTGAATGTTGCTAATCAAATGTCCGCAATTGTTCTATGTTTGCTAATCAAATATCCGCGATTGTTCTATGTTTGCTAATCAAATGTCTTCTGTTTTGTTTATATTTTTATGAACAACTTCTCAAAATTTATTTGAAAAAAATAACTTCAGTGAAGCTTTGAAAGGATAATGGTAAGGTAATATGACTCTTGCTGAATCTAGAAATTGTGAATATTATGGTGGAAGCTTAATATTTTATTGTGACTTGTGATGCCAATGATGTGTGAGTTATATTTGAATTTTTTTGTAATGGTTGCCTATTTGAGGTTATTTTGTACCTGTTTGTATTATAGATGGAATTTGAGATTGTGATTCACCAAACAACTAGCCAACTTGAGCCTACAATTGGCCAAGCAGTTAATGTGGAAGCAATTTTTTTTTTAAATAGACTTGATCCTGTTGCACATAATGCTAACAATGTGTAAGCTATACCTAATCCTGTTTGTGCTGGCCAAAATGATGATGTGGGGGTAAATAAAAAAAAGAAGAAGAAAGGAGTCACAACAATGATCAGTAGTATATGACTATTTTACATCCATTAAATATGGAAATGGTGTCACTTTACAAGTAAATTGTAAGTATTGTGCTCGTATTTATAACTGTCATACCAAAAAGAATGGTACAACTACTTTTAGGAGTCATATGCTTAAATGCACTAAACATCCACACATTGTTGAAACTAGGCAAGTCCTTTTATCTTTTCCACCTGCTGTGAATGTAGATGGTGTTGCCGGTCCTGATATGTTTAATGTTGCTGCATGGAAATTTGGTCATGATGGAGTTAGGCAAGCTATTCCATATATGATAATTACTGATGAATTGCCCTTTAAGTTTGTTGAGGAACATGGGTTTAGAAAGCTAACGAATGTTGCTTGTCCAATGTTTAAAATCCCTTCTAGATTTACTGGAAATAGAGACTATTATAACATGTTTGTTGAGGGGAGACTGAAACTAAAAAACATTCTTAAAACAAGTACAAATATAGTTAGTCTAACTAGTGATTCATGAATTTCTAATCAAAGACTTAACTATATATGTATCACTGTCCATTATATTGATAATGACTAGAAACTTCATAAAAAGATAGTCTCTTTTGTCCATTGTTCTAAGCTTAAAGGTGGGCATTTTGCTAAAGCTTTATAAACCTGTTTGCAAGAGAGCGTGGGATTCAAAATATTTTTTTTATAACTCTTGATAATGCTAAAAAAAATAGTACTACTATTTTTTTTCATAAAAAAATGATAAGTTGGAGGTGTAATTTTGTTAGATGTAAATATGAACACATGAGATGTATTTTTTACATTCTTAATCTTATGGTTTCTAATGGCTTGAAAAAGTCTGGTTCCCGTTGTTGGAGGAATCAATTCCAAGCCTGTTGAATTTCCATTGGATCCCTCAGAAACATTCTGAGCCTTTTTAATATCCTCAATGGTCTGACTTTCAACAAACACGGCATCACGGCTTCTGATGAGCTTCTTATGGACTGGATCGTAGAATCTATAGCCAAACTGATCTTGACCATAACCCACAAACACGCATTCTCGTGTCTTAGCATCAAGCTTGTACCTCTCGTCTTTGGGAATATGCACAAATGCTTTGCACCCAAACACCCGTAGATGACAATAGGAAACTTCCTTTCCCGTCCACACTCTCTCAGGAGTATCAGACTGTAAAGGGATACACGTTGAAAGGTTAAGCACATACACTGCTGTCAGTAGAGCTTCACCCCAAAACATCTTAGGCAACTTTGCATGTGAGAGTAAACATCTAACTCTCTCCATCAAAGTCCTGTTCATCCTCTCAGCCAAACCATTCAACTGCGGCGTCTTAGGAGGTGTTGTTTGATGCCGAATACCATTGATTATGAACACAAGCAGAAATGGATTGAAGCCATGCAAGATGAGATAAGATCCTTGCATGAGAATGATAATTTTAAGCTGGTGAAGTTGCCTAAAGGCAAGAGAGCTTTGAAGAACAAGTGGGTGTTCAGGATAAAGAATGAGGAACACGGTCTCCAACCACGTTTCAAAGCTAGACTAGTTGTCAAGGGATTCGGCCAAAGAAAGGGAATTGACTTTGATGAGATTTTTTCACCAGTGGTGAAAATGACATCCATTCGTACAGTGCTAGGGTTAGCAGCAAGCCTCGACCTGAAGATCGAGCAGATGGATGTAAAGACTGCCTTCCTTCATGGTGATTTGGAGGAAGAGATATACATGGAGCAGCCAGAGGGTTTCGAAGAAAAGGGGAAAGAGCAGTACGTCTTCAAGTTGAAGAAAAGTCTATATGGCTTAAAACAAGCACCGAGACAATGGTACAAGAAGTTTGAGTCTGTTATGGGGGAGCAAGGGTACCAGAAGACTACTTCAGACCATTGTGTGTTCGTGCAGAAATTCTCTGATGAGGATTTTATTATACTTCTGCTCTATGTGGATGACATGTTGATCGTTGGCCAGAATATTTCAAGAATCAACAACTTGAAAAAGCAGTTGAGCAAGTCTTTTGCAATGAAAGACTTGGGATCGGCAAGGCAAATTCTAGGCATGAAGATAACCAGAAATAGAGGCTCCAATAAGCTATGGTTATCACAGGAGAAGTACATTCAGAAAGTACTTCAAAGGTTCAACATGGATAACGCTAAAGCGGTTAGCTGCCCCCTTGCTAATCATTTTAGATTGAGTTCTGAACAGTGCCCTTCTACTGAGAAAGAGAAGGAGGAGATGGAAAGAGTTCCATATGCTTCAGCAGTTGGGAGCTTGATGTATGCCATGGTATGTACACGGCCAGATATTGCTCACTCGGTTGGAGTAGTGAGTCGATTCCTTTCAAATCCTGGAAAAGAACATTGGGCTGCAGTGAAATGGATTCTTAGATACCTTCAAGGTACATCAAGAATGTGTCTATCTTTTGGAGATGGAGAACCTGTGTTAGTTGGCTACACAGATGCAGATATGGCTGGCGATGTTGACTCGAGAAAGTCTACATCAGGATATCTGATTTCATTTGCAGGGGGAGCCGTGTCATGGCAATCGAGACTACAGAAATGTGTTGCGCTCTCAACAACAGAAGCAGAGTTTATTGCAGCAACTGAAGCTTGTAAAGAGTTGCTATGGATGAAGAAGTTCCTAAGTGAGCTTGGTTTCCACCAAACGAAGTACGAGCTGTTTTGTGATAATCAAAGCGCTATTCACCTCGGGAAGAATTCCTTCTTTCATTCAAGATCTAAGCATATTGATGTGAGATATCACTGGATTCGAGATGTATTGGAGATGAAGCTGCTACAGCTAGAAAAGATCCATACTGATGAAAATGGATCTGACATGTTAACTAAAGCTCTTCCGCGGGGAAAATTTGAATATTGTCGACAAGCAGCTGGAATGGTGGTGCCTCCCATGTAGTCGGGAGGGGGAGATTTGTTGGCGTGGGTCCCTCCAACATGTGGGCTCACATGATGTAATTATTAAAAAATAAAATAAAAAAATAATACATCACTTGGAGTAACCTCCAAGCAAATTGCTTGGAGGCTACTCCAAGCAAATTGTCGTGGCCTCCAAGCAATTTTGCTTGGAGGCAACTCACTTCCTTGCCTATAAATAGAGGCAAGGAGGTGAATGAAGGAAGATCACCAAAATTCACAAGCATTTGTGAGTGAGAGTATTAGCTTCAAGCTAATAGGCGAGCTAGAGAAACGTTTTCTCTAAAGGGTGAGGGGTGAGAAAATTGAGAGATAAAAATAGTGAAGTTACGGGTGTGTGGGAAACACTTGAGTGTCATTATTTTGGTGAGATCTCTCTGTAAAATTACTCTCTTTGTAAGCCTACTATTTTGCTAGTGGAAGAATTATTCGGACTTTGTCCCGTGGACGTAATCCAGCATTTTGGGTGAACCACGTTAAAAATTCTCGGTGTCATTTATCATTTTGTTTCTGCCGTTCTTGATTTATCTTCGACGCTAACGATTAGGCTAGTTGGAATTTCCTATTGTGAAGTAAGTTATATCGTGTTGAATTCTGTCTAGGAGGTTGGTACTTAAGTGGTCTGCTCGCGATCCTCCAATCTTTCCTGGGAATTTTTCCGGTATAATTATTAGCACAATACGTTATTCACTAGCATAATCAATTGAATTTCCGCTGTGCCGCCCAACAGGTTCCTCATATGAAAATGTTAGAGGGGGCAGTTAGATACCTTAAAAAATCACCTCTTAGGTGGAGTAAGTTTAAAGAATGTAAACAATCAATCGAAACTGTTTGTAAGCGTCATTGTGTTTAGATGTCCCAACTAGATGGAATTCAACATATCTTATGTTAAGTACTACTTTGTTGTATCAAAAAATATTTGAAGAGTATGAGAAAGTGGAGTCCAGTTTTAGGAAAGACTTGGATGATGATGTGCCTGATTTCAGTGATAGGGAAAATGTTATGGAGTTATGTGGTATGTTAGAGTATCCACAATTGAGTGCTATTTTTTATGCTATATTTAGCATGGAAAATGACAAAATGCTACATTTAACATACCTTTTAAATTTCATCTCCTATGCAAAATGTCAAAATAAGTGTTATAATTGTTTACTATGATAATTTTTTATTATTACATTTTAAAAATTCAATCATATGCTTAATAATTTTTTTTATAATATACTATGATCACGTACAGAAGTGATGCCCTTCGGCTCGGTAATATGGACAAATAATTTTTTTTATTTAATATAATAATAAATTCTTTTAAATAGAATAATTATGTGAATCAATGAATTATAAACAAATAAAAAAATTATAAATTATTTTAATATGTTAGCGTGTGGTCTATAAATAAAAAATTTAATCAATAGAGATCGTAAAAATAAAAAAAAAGCATAAAATTTAAAATAAATAATAAATAATAAAAAAATACAAAGAAAATAATAGTAGAATCTTAATTAAAAATGAATTTTGATTGATTGTTAAAATTTAGCATATGCTGTAATGGATGCTAAATTTAACATGCAATACAGCATATGCTAAATTTAGCATGGAGTATAGAACTGCATTGAAGTTGAATTTTATGCTTCGATGCTAAATTATAGCATTAGCAAGCCAATTTTGCATTGCATTGTGGATGCTCTTAGAATGCTTTTATAAAACGACTTTGAGAATTTCTAGTTCTCTTTATTTGACTTCTAACAACCATTTAAATGAGATTTTTGATTGTGTACAATTCCATAAGATTGGATTGTTTCCACTGAGGTGTATTTGAGGTTCATATAAACTAGAATGAAAGCTAAATTTGATAAGTATTGGGGTGATCCATTAATAATGAATAAATTGATATTTTTTTCCAGTATTTTAGATCATAGGAATAGAATTGTGTTCATGGCGTATACCTTGATCAGATGTATGATTCTCACCAAGGGAAATTCTTATTTACTTGTTTGATGGATGACTTTCTTGAGCCGTTTAATGACTATGATGTACAATACAAGAAATAATTGGTTGTTGTTTGTCAGAGTAGCTCCTAATCTAAATATCTTGGCCAATGCTCTCAAGTAAATTCTATATTGAAAGAAAGGTTCATACAATAAATGTTGGAGACTGTTAGTGTTGGTTTAAGCAAGAAATTTGAACTTGATGTCTACTTAAATGAGACAATAATTTCTAATGATGGAAATTTTAATATCTCGAGATGGTGGAAGTTCAATTCTAAAAGGTTTCCAGTCCTATCTAGACTTGCTCGGGATGTACTTGCAGCACCAGTCTCCACAGTTGCTTCAGAGAAATCATCATAGAGAAGTATCGCGATGATGAGAAATATTCCGGAAAAACATGACGACAAAAAAATTACGACAAGAAATCAACCGAAAGACAAGCGACGACGAGATGGAAGAAAGAAACGATCGAAAGAAAAAGAGATGAAGAAAAAATTTGATAAGGAGAGAAGTAAAGCGAAAGAGAGAAATTTGATGGGGGAACAAAGAATCACTTTTCCCATTCAAAAGTAGACAAAAAGGATCACTTACAACTTTAATTTGGAATAATCAGCTCAAAACCTGTCTCCCCACCTTACCAAGAGTGTGAGACACACTCTCTGGTTTTATTGATGGTTTTTTCTGAAACTGGAATTATTTTTATGGCAAAAAATTTAAAATGGTCCTAATTTTTAATATTTTAAATTAATATCTAATAATTAAAAAAATACTTTGATTCTTTTAATCCTTTTAATTTTATATATTAAATTCACTGTCCATATTTTATATTATTAATAAAAAAAATTTGTTCTCAGCTCCTCGTCTGAGAAGAGGAGCAAATGCTCCTTGTTCAAGAACAGACTGAACGAGGTCTCTTTTTTCAAGAACAGACTGAACGAGGTCTCTTCCTTAAGAACAGACCGATGTACATCTTTCCCGAGGAGTAGCAACTCCTCTTTTCCGGCGACCGAAAATCAAAAAAGAAATTGAGTTTAAAAAAAGTTCAAAAAATCCCTGAATTAATTAGAATTTAATTAGAATTAATTAGAATTAATTATAATATTTATGAAACTCAGTCTCCAATTAAGGCGCCACGTCAGTATATGGAGGGTTTTTGAGCCGGTTTTGACAAAGAGGGTAAAATGATTCTTTATTCTTTGATAGAGGAAGAGAAGCAAAAATAAAGAGAGAATTTGTATGAAGAGAAAAAAAATGTGACGGCTATTTAAAAAAAAAAATTGTGATGCCTAAAATGATATAAAATCCTAATATATAGTAGGATATTCTGATATCATATTTTAAATAAATTTCAAAAAGTATTACAGGGTAGGCTGAAAATAATGGTGTAAATATGTTTTATAAAATATTTTAAAAATAATCTCTAAAAAATAAGAATAGTTTTATGCTAGAATTTGTTTTTAATTAATTTAAGTCTCACTAAGCTAAATAAATATATTTATATTTTATACAATGGCTTAGACATTCACCTAAATTGAATTATTATTTAAATTATTTTTCATTAAAATTAAATTTATACCTAATTTTGTAAAGTTTTTTAATTATAAAAAAACTAATATTATAATTTTACTTATCCATCTCCGTTTTCACTTATGGATGTAGCACATGGTATAAGACTGGTCAATAACTCAATATGGTATGTTACCCCTGAAGCACGCTAGAAGACGGCACGAAAATGGATAGTATTAGTGGGTTGGTGAAGACTTTTATTTATTTTTGATTGTCAAACGAATAAATTCATAGAAAGAGTCAGCCTACCGGTTGGTGAGGGACGGTTTATTTAGTTCGTACAGTTTAAAGTTTAAAGTTTAAAGTTTAAAGTTTAAAGTTTAAAGTTTAAAATTTATGAAAACCCAAAACCGGACAATTTTTAGGTTCAATCGGCTCAAATAGAACAGTTGAACCGCATTTTCTTTGGTGCACTCCATTTATGATAAAATTTAATTATAAATATCAAATAAACTTACAATTTATTTGATTCAATAGCTAACTGGTTTTTATATATATTTTCAACTTAAAATAATTTATCTACATTTTAATTTTTCAAAAAACTGAACAAGATTGATTTTTAATTTACAATTAAATTGGTTGAACTGCCGTTCTGATTCGATCCGTTTTGATCCGATTCTTAAAACAAATTTAAATTATATTAAGGTTTTTTTTAATTTCTGTCTTTATATAGTCCATATATTTAATTTATCTTAAATTTTTTTAAAAAAATTGGATGAAAAAAGTTTGCACTACATTCGTCAAATGCATCTGAGACCAAATTTAAAGAGAGACCAGATAAATAAATATTTAAAAGTATAAAAAATAAATAAAAAAAATTAAAATACAAGGATCTTAAAAGAAAAACTTAACTCATTCACTCAAAATCAATTTATCAATTTTCATGTGATAAGGATAAAGGCAACTGAACACACGCATACAAATTCCATCTATAAAGGACTTATTAAATCAAATCCAAAAAATATAAAAACTTAATGGGTACAAAACTTTGGAAAAGGACCAAATAAATGAAAATAAAAATAAATTAATGAGGTTGGCCTAATCTTTTTTAAAGGAAACTACAAAGAAGCCAACAGCAGAAAAATATTATGGGTATAAATAGCAATGCATAATAGATTTAAAAACACCACAGCTAAAAAAATATTTAAACACTTTTCAAATCCTTACAAATTTATCCAACTTCCTCCTTACAAGACCAGTTCTTAACCTTTATATTTCAAGAAACTATGGCTCCATCAATGGCAGTTTCACCCACTACTACTGATTCTTTTGATTTAAATGATTTTGTGATAAATAAAGGAAATGGAGTTAAGGGTTTGTCTGATTTAGGGCTAAAAAGCCTTCCTAGACAATACATTCAACCTCAAGAAGCTCTCATTAACATAATTCCACAAGATTCTATTCCTGTTATTGATATGACTCATTTTCTTGACGACCCGAAAGTTGCGGAGTCAATCTGTGATGCTGCTGAGAAGTTTGGATTCTTCCAGCTCGTTAATCACGGCGTTCCGGTTGAGGTTCTTGACGGTGTTAAGGATGCAACTCACCGGTTCTTTGGGTTGCCGGCGGAGGAGAAGAGGCAATTTTCGAAGGAGGTTTCGTGTAGTAATAATGTTCGGTTCGGTACGAGTTTCAGTCCGGATGCTGAGAAAGCTCTTGAATGGAAGGATTATTTGAGTCTCTTTTATGTTTCTGAAGATGAAGCTTCTGCATTATGGCCTTCTGCTTGCAGGTAATAATATGGTTAAAATACCTGAGTGGTACTGAATTGTTAATCTATGTTTCAATTTGGTACCAAAAGTTTAATTTGTTTCAAAATAACACTGAAATTTAAATCTTTATTTCAAGAAAAATTTAATCATTTTTTTTATACAATATCTAACTTTTTTTTTTTGTTATAGGGATGAATGCTTGGAATACATGAAAAAATCTGAAATTCTTTGCAAGAAGCTAATGGGTGCATTAATGGAGAGATTGAACGTGAAAGAAATAGATGAAACAAAAGAATCTGTACTAATGGGATCAAAAAGAATTAACCTTAACTACTACCCTAAATGTCCAAACCCTAATCTCACTGTCGGAGTCGGACGCCACTCCGACGTCTCATCTCTTACATTCCTTCTCCAAGACGGAATTGGAGGGCTTTACGTGCGACTCAACGAAGGAAAAGGCGATGAAGACGGATGGGTGCATGTGCCTCCGATCGAAGGATCGCTAGTGATAAACGTGGGAGATGCATTGCAAATAATTAGCAACGGAAGATATAGAAGTGTTGAGCATTGTGTGATTGCAAGTGGTAGAAACAACAGAATTTCGATTCCTATTTTTGTTAATCCGAAGCCAAGTGATGTGATCGGTCCGTTGCCGGAGATTCTTGCCACCGGAGAGAAACCTAAGTATAAGAACTTTGTTTATTCTGATTATGTGAAGCATTTCTTCAGGAAGGCTCATGATGGCAAGAAGACCGTTGCATTTGCTGAAATATGATGATCAATTTAATATCTTGGCTTGTAGTACATACACATGAATACATTCTTGACCAAATAAACCACAAATTAAGTGGACTATGTCTAGAATTTTTTGTTTATTAATTTGAAATTTAATTCAAATTCATTATGTAATATGAAAAATATTGATTAATTTATATATATATTTCATTTTCATTTGTTTAATCTCATTTGGTTTTATATTTATTTTTAGCTCTGTTCTAATTATATCTATAGCATTACAATAAAGTAGCATTGCTATTCCCAAGTGGTATATGTCTCAATCCTTGAAATTTCATTTTTCTGATGATATCAGATATTATAATTTATTAAAGGAAAAATTGCATTAATGGCATCAAAGTTTTTGTTAAATTTTCTATTTTAGTGACTGAACTTTAATTTCTTTCGCATTAGTGTATCAGTTTTTTAAACATATATCAAACAAGTGTTTTTAACCATTTTCTGGTCCAATATGGTAAAACAAAAAATAACTCTCGTTTTTATTAAAATTTATACATCATATTAGTAAAACAAAATAATTATTGTGTACACTAAAACATTTATATATGTGAAATTAATTAAGTTATCAAATCACAACAATAAATTAAAAAAACAATTTATAGCTCAGTAGTCCGGTAATCGGATAAAAAAACAGCTCATTTAATAAAAATATTAAAAAAGTCGAAATACTAATCATGAAAAGATTATAAGTTCAGATACTAAATAAAATATTTGAATAGTTTAGACACTGTTGATGTAATTTTGCCTTTACTAAATATAACTACTTAGAAAATAGAATTGAATTGTGTTTGGCCTGCAAAACAAAAAACAAAATGCTTTGTTAGACTAAATCTAAATTAAGAAAAGTTGTATGCATGAAAGCTTGTCAAAATGTATTTAGTAATTTTGCTTTTGGAATTTCCGAAAGACGTAACGACTGGGTTTTATTCTTTTTGTTTTATATTTTCGTGAGTTCCACGTTAGGCTATCTGTGTAATGTGGAGAATAAATTAATTAAACAAAATTTACAAAACTAAACTAATTATTACCATACATCCTTTAAAAAAATAAAAAATTAATACAATACATAATTAAACATAATTTTGAAAAGTAAGATTTATATATCCAAATTCAAATGATTAAGCCTATGAAGATGAAGTTTAAAGTTTGAAATTCTAATTGCAGTTTATCAACAGATCATAACTTAAAAGGAAAAGAAGTTCATATTTACATAATTTTCTATAGCATTTATATTATTATTACCGTGTTAAGTCATTTTCTGTTCACATTGTTTTAATCATCTAAAAATACTTTAATATTTTTAGATTTTTTTTTTCTATTTATGGTCTAATTTTTAAAATCGTCAAATTTGTTCATTTTTCAATTTTTAATTTTAATTGTAGTTTTTTGTTCAAATTAGAGTGAAAATAAATTCAAACATATTCTGCATATTACTTCATATCATTTTAATTTACATTTATATCATCAAAAGCTCTAAATATAACGAGTATATTGAATTTTTTTTCTACTTCACTTTGAACGAATGGGTATAAATTAAATTTAAATGTTAAAAATGGATTAGAATTGACTATTATAAAATTTTCATCCATAAACAAAAAATATTAGAAAGATAGAATAGTTCTCAAAAATTGAGCTTTTTACATTTCATATTCAACATAAGTTTATTTTTCTCTTTAAATTTTACACAAAAAATCTATTAAGACTAATTTTATGGCCTGAAAAAAGAACATTCTGAACATAATATTTTAATTTGTTTTATTTCCTCATACGATAAAATAATTAAAATATTATATATAAATAGGAGCTGAAATAGCAAAAAATAATTAGACAATTTAAAATTGAAGGAGAAAAATAAACTAAAATAACAAATTTTGATTCCTTTAAGTCATAATATTTGTCTTTATTATTTTTTTACCTGATGTGTGTTGATTTCATTTTCAACAAATGATCAATTCACCTCTTCAATTTGGCACGAAATATCAAAATAGTTATTTTGAAGGATTTTGGGTCAAATTAATTCACAACTTGCGTTTTTGTATCATAAAAACCCGCAACTTGCGATTTCGTATAAAAAAAACCCTTCTGCCACAAAAAAGAGATTGAGTTAACTAGTTACAGAATTTAAACCTAATTAAATCCTAATTTAATGCTAATAATTCCTATTTAATATTAATTAAATCCTGTTTAACATAATTAAAATTAATTAAACCAAACTCTAACCATGTTGGGAACTGTTGCCGCCCTAATGATCGCCAGTGGCCTAACATCGGATCGGCCTTTGTTCATCCCTTTTAGGAATGAACTCAAACCTGGGTAACGATGGTGTGGCAAGGTGGTTTGGAAGGCGGATGATGGTGGCTGGGGAAATAACATGAAGGGAAGAAGATGAAAGCAAGAAGAGAAAATAAGAAAAAAAAAGAAAAAATAGATTTTTAAAATTTTATTAAAAATTAAAATACATTTTAAATTTTTAAAATTATAATGGTATAACTAAAATTTAGAAAATATTAAGAATCAATTTAAAAGATAAATAAAATAATAAGAGTTTTTTCAAAAAAAAAATTCAATTTTTTTGGAGAGTGTAATTTACTTGCGGAGGTTAGAGTGGGAAGGGATTTTTTAATGCATTTTGACACAGTTGCTGGTTTATTTGACTAAAAGTCCTCCAAAATAATTTTTTAATATTTTATGGCAAATTGAAAAGGTGAATTGATCCTTTATTCATTTCATATTTATGGGCGTACGTTTTCCACTTCAAGTGTCATATGACCGTGAGTGTCCTAAGTCTATGAGGTGATGACTATGAAGTTCCGCGGGGTCCTAAAGCTCTCCTCCTCAGAAATTCTTAGTGATTCATGAATGGAACTTATTAAATTTAGGGAATTTACACAATCATTTATTAGTTTTGTTTAAGAAATCAACATAATAATATTAGGGGCCGTTTGGTTCAAGGTTGGGAATGAGAATCGGAATGGGAATCGGAATAAGAATGAATGGGAATGTGAATGATTGTTTTCATTTTTTGTTTGGTTCAAAATTAGTGTAGAAATGAGAATGGATAAAATTTAATAAAAAAGTTAGGCGAAATCTTCAAAAAATACCAAACCTTTGTGATTTTTGTCAGTTATGACCAAACTTTTCAAAATTTCCAAATATAACCCGTTTTGGCAAATTATGTTCCTTTTATAGCCATTTTTAAATCGGTTTGATTTTTATTGTGATTAAACCTTTTATTATGACATAACACGTAAAGATTTGGTATTTTATTGTGATTGAATATTTTTTAATCTTATATACATGGTTGTTATGTTGGCAAAAAATCGGTTTTGATTTGAATTTGGCTATAAAAGGAACATAATTTGGCAAAACGGGCTATATTTGCGAATTTTAAAAGGTTTGGCTATAACTGACAAAAATCGCAAAGGTTTGGTATTTTTTGAGAGTTTAGCCAAAAAGTTATTTATTATTTATTAAAAATATATTTTATATTTTTTTATATAAAAAAATAAAATTATTTTAAAAAAAAATTAAAAATTTTAAAAATTATTTTAAAAAAATTAAAAAAAATATATTTTTAAAAAAAATAAAAAAATATTTTCGAAAAAATTAAAGAAATTATTTTTAAAAAATTAAAAAACTTATTTTTAAAAAATATATTTTTAAAAAAAATTAAAACAATATTTTCGAAAAAATTAAAAAAAAATATTAGAAAAAATATTAGAAAAAATAATTTAAAAATTATATTTTAAAAAAATTAAAAAATTATTTTTTTAAAAAAATAAAAAATTATTTAAAAAAAATTAGAAAAAAATAATTTTTAAAAAAATATTAATTTTTTTTTATTGTTTTAAGTATATTTTTTAAAATAAATATTTAAAAATAGTTTTTTTAATAATTATATATTTATTATTAAAATATTTTGTAAAATTTTGATTCCCATTCCCAAAAGTCCATTCCCATGGGGTAAGGGGGGAATGGGTGATTCCCATTGAGGGGGTAATCACATTCCCATTTCCTAGTACAATTTGACGAAACAAACACAAATAATGGGAACCGTTCCAATACTCATTCCCATCCCCCCATTTTTATGGCGAACCAAACGGCCCCTTAGTATTAACTCATGAACAAAAGTATTTACAGTGTAAGATATATGATAAATCTATAGGTTAATTGAGCGGAGCTTTATCGAAATGGTTATGGAAAAAATGGGATTCCCTACTGATTTCATCAGATTGATCATGGCGTGTATTTCGTCAGTCTCTTTCTCTTTTTTGATTAACGGTGTGCCGTTTGATCTCCTTCATCCACAACGTGGTCTCCAGCAAGGTGACCCCCTTTTTCCGCACCTTTTCCTTCTCTGCCCAAAAGGATTTTCAACGCTTCTCCGGCAAGGGGTCCGTGATAAGATCATTTCTAGGGGCAGAGTGTGTAGAGGAGGTGCTCGGATTAATCATCTATTCTTTGCAGATGATAGCGTTCTGTTCATTAAAGCAACACTGCGGAAAGGTCAGGCGTTGAAGAACATTATTACTTCCTATGAACAAGCTTTTGGCAACACTAGAATTTCGTATGCATTTAACTGATGCAAAAAACGATGTATATATTTCATTATTTTTTTGGTAAATGTTGTTTTACTATTGTTTTCGAGCCTAATGTCGAACTCATAAAATACAAAATAACAATAGTAAAAAAAAGGCTTATCTCCTTAAAATCCCCCCACCTTTTACCCCCAATTCATTTGCACCCTCACGTTGTAAAACCACCAAATATACCCAAATTACGACCTTTCACTTTCAATTGCACCCTCAAGCATTAAATTGACCTCTTTTCACTTGAAAAATGTTCAAATCAATACTTTAAATTTTAGCCTATATTTTAAAATAGGACTTAATATTTTTTTTAAAACAAAAATAAATCTATTTTTTCAAGTGAAAAGAGATCAATTTAATGCTTGAGGGTACAATTGAAAGTGAAAGGTCGTAATTTGGGTATATTTGGTGGTTTTGCAACGTGAGGGTGCAAACGAATTGGGGGTAAAAGGTGAGGGTTTTTTAAGGGGATAAGCCTAAAAAAAAAACTTAGCTGCCTTTCTGAAATGCCAAAAATTAAATTAGATTTTCTTTTTTGATAAGCCAGTGATGCTAGTATGGAGCGAAAAAGGCTTGATCTCCTTCAACGGGGTTTCCATTTTAAGTCGTGTATGTATCAACTATAAGAACTTTTCCAGAAACATTTGCCATCCTACAAAATTATATCCGGCTCAACTTGAATTAGTCAGGAGACTCAGGACAAAACATTTGTTAATTCTTTGGTTTTGCTCTAACAAATTGCTTTTTCTATTGGTTATCACGTGATTGATTTGGTTTAGTCTACAGATGACGTGGTAGACTAAGTCTATATAATAATTTCTCGTTTTACATGCAAAATACAATTTTTATTCTAAATATAAAATAATTAAATCAAAATTTCTGATATAATAAAAAAATATTAATTTCAAGGATTGAGACATATACCACTCAAGTTGAGAGCATTTCTATTTTATTTAATTTTTAGATTTAATTAGAACACAACAAAAAAAAAGTAAAATAATCAAATGAGATTGAACAAAGAAAAATCATGACATATAAACTAATCAATAATTTTTCATATATACTATTTTACAATATAAATGTGAATTAAATTTTTTAAAAAAATCATATTCTTGTCATGGTCCACTTAATTTGTGGTTTATTTGATCATGTGTATGTATAATAGCCATTTAAAAAAGTAAATTGCTCATCATATCTCAGCAAATGCAACGGTCTTCTTGCCATCATGAGCCTTCCTGAAGAAATGCTTGACATAATCAGAATAAACAAAGTTCTTATACTTTGGTTTCTCTCCGGTGGCAAGAATCTCCGGCAACGGACCAATCACATCACTCGGCTTCGGATTAACAAAAATAGGGATTGAGATTCTGTTGTTTCTTCCACTTGCAATCACACAATGCTCAACACTTCTATACCTTCCATTGCTCACTATTTGCAATGCATCTCCTACGTTTATCACGAGTGATCCTTCAATTGGAGGTACATGCACCCATCCGTCTTCATCGCCTTTTCCTTCGTTGAGTCGCACATAAAGTCCTCCAATTCCGTCTTGGAGAAGGAACGTAAGAGATGAGACGTCGGAGTGGCGGCCAACTCCGACCGTGAGATTAGGGTTCGGACATTTAGGATAATAGTTAAGGTTTATCCTCTTTGATCCCATTAGTACAGATTCTTTGGTTTCATCTATTTCCTTCACGTTCAATCTCTCCATTAGTGCACCCATTAGCTTCTTGCAAAGAATTTCAGACTTTTTCATGTATTCCAAGCATTCATTCCTATAACACAAAAACAATTAATTAGATATTGTATAAAAACATAAAATTAACAATTAAATTTTTCTTAAAATTAAAGATTATATATTTAGTATTATTTTGAAACAAAATAATTTTTTGGTACCAAATTGAAACATAGAATAACAATTCGGTACCATTCAAGTATTGTAACCATATTATTACCTGCAAGCAGAAGGCCATAATGCAGAAGCTTCATCTTCAGAAACATAAAAGAGACTCAAATAATCCTTCCATTCAAGAGCTTTCTCAGCATCAGGACTGAAACTCGTACCGAACCGAACGTTATTACTACACGAAACGTCCTTTGAAAATTGCCTCTTCTCCTCCGCCGGCAACCCAAAGAACCGGTGAGTTGCATCCTTAACACCGTCAAGAACCTCAACCGGAACGCCATGATTAACGAGCTGGAAGAATCCAAATTGCTCAGCAGCATCACAGATTGACTCCGCAACTTTCGGGTCATCAAGAAAATGAGTCATATCAATAACAGGAATAGAATCCTGTGGAATGATGTTAATGAGAGCTTCTTGTGGCTGAATATATTGTCTAGGAAGACTTTTTAGCCCTAAATCAGACAGACCCTTAACTCCATTTCCTTTGTTAATCACAAAATCATTTAAATCAAAAGAATCAGTAGTAGTGGTTGAAACTGCCATTGATGGAGCCATAGTTTCTTGAAATATATGAAGGTTAAGAACTGGTCTTGTAAAGATTTGAAAAGTATTTAAATGTTAGCAATTGAAGTGTTTTATGTGGAGAATTGAGAGAGGTGTTGTGATGCCAATAAACAAATGATGCATAGGTATTTATAGATTTTTCGTATTAAACATTTTGGTTTTGATTTCTTTTTTATCAAGTTGTTGAATAGATTTAGAGCTCACCAACCCACCAATTATTTGCCTTCCATCTCTTTTCCTTACCTTATTTCACACCAAGTTTGACTGTGGAAATTTTTTAAGGGTAAATAAAAGGCCTAATCACTCAAAAACCCCTGACCTTTAATGTTTTTTTCAATTCTACCCCGACGTTGCAAATTTGTCAATTTTACCCACTTTTGAATTTTCCGTTTTCAATTGTACCCCAATTTTTTAATTTTTGTTAATTTTTTTACTTAAATGATGAAATCATTCAATTAACTAAGTATAAAGATGAAATTAAATTCTTTTGTATTCAAAAAAGTACAAATAAGTTCTTTATTTTTAAAAACTAATTAAAAACCATAATCAAATTAACACTAATTTAAATTTCTAATTAATTTAACTAAATTTAAATAAATTTTAAAAATATGTAATTAATATATATTAGACGTGGAGAATGTTTTTAAATTTTTTTCAAATAAAAAAGGCATTAATTTAATATTTTAGGGTACAATTGAAACACAAAAATGCAAAATAGGGTAAAATTGACAAATTTACAACGTCAGGGTATGATTGAAAACGGGATAAAAAGTCGGGGTTTTTTAAGGCATTAGGCCTAAATAAAATGTGTGGGCTTCTTCTTTTATTTTAACTAGTTTCGCATTACGTGCTACGCACGTGGCTCGTAATGTGACTCGTCAATTAATGATAAATTTATTTTAATTATACCGTGTATTTTTATTTATAACCAATATTAAATTAGTTAGAGTTTTTGTTAAAAATAAATATAATATTTCAATTTTTAATTTTTAAATTAATTGATTGACGTTGATAATATTTATTGATAATTTATTATGATTAATGTCAATGTATTTTATGTGTAATTAATAATTTATTATTAAATTAGTTAAAGTTTTTGTTGAATTAGAAATATCTCTAATAGTTAGACTAAAACATATCCATTTGACTTGAATTAAAACTATTACTTATATCAATTGATTATACTAATAAAAAGTAGCAGTACATATTATATTAATTCATTATAATTTATTTAATTTATTTTAATTTTAAAATTATAATAATGTCAATTTAGTTAGATTTTTGGTAGATTAGAAAATATTTATGAGTTGGATTAAATTTATTATATTAATTAAATTTAATATCAATATATCATATATTCTTTTTGTGGGATTAGAAAATATCTAATTATATTAATTACATTAATTAGAATTATGTTATTATATATTATTAATAATTAATATCAAATTAATTAGTTAGAGATTAGTTCAAAAATTTTGTTAAATTAAAAATATTTTATAAATTGGATTAGGATATTTGTGTTATTGATTAATTATGTTATGCAAAAGTCAAAACCAAATTCATGTTCATCTTTTGCCATATGTAAGGCTACCCGTTGTTGTTTTGTAAATATGGAAATATCTAATGTAATTTTACAACTAAATTAATCTATTATTTATCTCGTTTGTAATTATGTATAGGAAAAATAGTGTAACATCTGTTACATCTCCATATTATCCATATTAGAATGGTTAGCAATATTTTAGTTTGATCCTATAACAGGTTAGCTCTCCATGTTATCTATATTGGAAGGGTTAGCAATCTTTTAGTTTGACCAAATAACAAAATTCAAATTACTACTTATTTATTTGATACATTAAACCACTGTTATTTTAATATAATAATTAATAATTAAATAGTAAATAACAATAAACCTTTTAATAATTACGTATTAATATGATTTAGTTAAGAGATGATCAGTCTAGCATGATTACGTATTATAAACATAAACAAATTATAAAAAAAAATTGTAAGCAAACTACTATTTTGCAAGAAGATGGATGTGTTAGAAGCAGAAGTAGAAGCGCTGCTATGGGGACTGCAAAGGACTGTTTTTTCAATCTTGTGAAAGTGAAATATTCAAATTGCTCCCAACTCATTACTGCTCTAACTTAACGTGTTAGCTCACCAAATTAAAGTGGAAAATCAACGTGTTACCCCACCTAATTACAGTTGATGCAAAGAATGAAGAGGGTCAAATTTGAATAGAAGAGTTACTCGCTAATTGGTCTCATGCTTGGAACATAGATTTGCAAAATAGTGCTGCTTGAAGGAATAATGTCTTGAGTGTTTGATTTTTGTCTCTAGGCTTGACTTCGGTACTAATCCAAACTCAACATTTAATCTTTTCACTTCCTTGTCTTCAATCAGTTTTTTTCTTAAACTGTTTCACTCATATCAAAACTCTTCTAACTATTTCACCAAATTCATCCAAAATCATATCTCTGGACCTATCCCTGTTGAAATTTTCAGTCTGAATTCTCTAGTTCATCTTGATTTAAGCTATAATAACCTTACAGGTATTATACCAATGCAACTGGGTAATCTCAAGAATCTAGTGGGTCTTGATTTAAGCTATAATTCTCTTACAGGAGCTATTCCAGACACAATTGTGGAACTGGGCATGCTTCAAAAACTTGACTTCAGTTCAAACTCACTCACGGGTCTAATTCCTAACAGTATAGAGAATCTGAGTTCATTAGCTTTCATGGGTCTGAGTAACAACAAATTCAGAGGCTATTTTCCAGTGGGATTATAAAAGCTTCAAAACTCACAATATTTCATTATGGATGACAATCCAATGAATGTTCCTCTGCCTGTACGTTTAGTAAGTTGGTGAAACTTCAAGAATTAAGGCTTGCAAATTCAGGGTATTCGGGTAATTTACCACCAAGTTTTTCACTATTAATGAACCTTACAACTCTGTCTCTTCAAAACGATAAGTTATTTGGTGAAATCCCTGAAAGTTTTGGCAGTCTTTCTCATATTTACCATATGAACCTCAGTAGAAACTTGTTGGGTGGAGTTGTGCCTTTTGATGCAAGATTCTTAAAGAGAATAGGGAGAAATTTGGATTTAAGTAGTAATTCAGGGCTTTGTTTGAATCCAACTCAAGAAAAAAAAAATCGGCTTCAAAAAATATTTTAGGAAGATAGATTTGTATTAGAACTCTAATTATAATATATTTTTAATAATTAATTAACTAATGACCATAATGCCTTTATTTAATAATAAATTAGAAAGGACTATTCAGTAAATTTGCCTGTCCCCCCCCCCATCCGTGCTTTTATATATAGTATAGATAGATATAGATTTAAAGAAGTGTGTGGGGTTTTAAAGTTTTTATTTACTGTTTTTTAAAATTTGTGAAGTGATTAAGTTTATTTTGATTGGTGTTAATTGTAGAATTAAAATATAATAGAAATTTCAAAAGGTTTTTTACTCTAATTATAAGCTCTTAATTTTAATTTTGTGAGAAAAATTATTGTGATACCGCTCAATTATAATATAATTTACGAATTATTTCAAAATATCTCATTTTAAAATATATTTACAACAAATTTATTTATATTTTCATAATTTTCCACTCTACTAAATATATTTATAAAAATATTTACAATCTATAGAAGTCTTATCATTTTAGGTTACAACTTTACATAGTTATACTCTCTTTTCTCTCTCAAAATTCTCTCTTATTTTCTTCTTCTTTCCCATTTGATTTACTGTTTGTCTCTTCCGGTTGTTTTTCGTTCGTTTTTATAGTCGCGCTTTTCCGTATGTCTCTTCTGTTCGCGTTATGAATTTCTCGATATCGTTTTTAGATTTTTTTTTATTCTTTTAGGTTTTTTTGTGATGATTTAAACATTTTGTAAATAAATATTGTATATTTATGATTTTTTTTGTTTATAAAATTGTTCAATTATTCATATAATTATTTTGTCTTTTCCTTATTCATAAATTTATTTATTTATTTATTTTAATGCTACTGATTTTGTAAAGAACAAATTGATTTATCGTGTATTTTTAGTGTTTTTATAATGTATTTACATTATAGTGTATTTTTTGTGTATTAATAGTGCATTTCTGATATTGTTTTATGTATTTATAGTTTTTAATGTATTTTTACTGTTGTTCAAATATATATATGGTGTATTTACAATATTTATGGTGTATTTGCAGTATTTTTATGGTATACACCATAAAGATATTACAAAAACACAATAGATATTATTGTTAAACTATAAAAACACCATAGTTATATAAAAAATATAATATACTACAGTTATACTAAAAAAATATGATAAAAAAAGTACCAAAAAAGGATTTATAAAAAAATAGAATGAATGAAAGTGAAAAAGCATATGTTTGACAATAGAGATTAGAACGTTTTATTTTATTTTTTAAAATATTTTCCAAGTGAATTAAAATTTGTTGGTTGGTCTTCTAACTATTGTATAGAGATTCCAAAACATTTCAACTTTGAGCTCTTAATTTACCCCCATTAGTGAGAGTGCACTGTGACATTGGCGGATAAACATTCCATTGGGCCCCACAAGTTCTCAAAATATCTCCAAATATGTCCTTTTAATTAATAAGTTTCTTTTAAATTGTCTCTAAATATGAAAGATTGAGCCACTAAAACCCAGGTGAGGAAAACGAAACTGAGGGCTGATTTGCCTGTTTCGTTCTCAATTCCTTAAAGTCTACAAATTTGAAATAAATTTATAATAAGAAAAACATGGTTTTGCTTTTAGTCATCATTTCTTTTATGTATAAAATAAGATTGTATAATTCTATATTTCTGGTCTTTGTTTTCACATTTTGTTAACTTTGTGGGTTGGAATTTTATATTAATTAACTTCGCTAAAGTAAGATAATTTAATGTAATGCTTCATACTTTTTGGTTTAATACAAAAAGGAGTCGCTCGAACCACGGCAAGGAGGAAATTAGCAACTTGAACCGGAATTTTCCATGCAAGTATGAAACCACGAAATATTAAAATAACATAAAATAGGGCTAATAATCAGCCATGGCCCCTGACTTTAGGTTTATCTTACGATAAACCCCCTGATAAAAAAACAATTACTAAATCCCTGATTTTTGTGGCGGCGCCATCTAAACCCCCTAAACTCCAAATATGGCGAAAATACCCTTGGCGCGGTCTTTTTCAGTCAACTGTCAGTCATAATAAAAAAAATTCTGACGGCACCACATCAGCTGCCACGTCAGCGAAAGACTTTAAAAATTTCAAACACCCAAAATACCCCTAATTTAATTTAGTAAAAGACAAAAAAAAACAAATCAACCCAATAACCATTTGGTTAACCACAATAACCAATCCAACCACCTAACCACCGCCGTCACTCCAACCACCGCCGGAAAATTTTCCGGTCATCTTCTCCGAGATGACCGGAAGATTTTCCGGTTATCCTCAGTCTGTTCTTCAACGAAGAACAGACCCAGATGGGTCTGTTCTTCGTTAAAGAACAGATCAAGCACTACTAGAAAACAGTCATTTAGCGACGGATTTTTCCGTCGCTAAATGACCAAAATCCGTCGCTAAACACATTTAGCGACGGATTTGCGACGGAAACAGTCCGTCGCTACATTTTTTGTCGCAACGTTTGACGACGGAAAAAAAATTTTGCGACGAATTTTGGTCTCGGTTTTAGCGACAGAATTTTAAATCCGTCGCTAATTAGCGACGGATTTAGCGACGGATTTTAATCCGTCACTAATTTTAAAAAAATTTAAAAAAATTTAAAATTAAATCGTAAAATAAAGTTTTTATTTAATTAATCACTCATCTGCGGCCTCCGTCACTCACCCACCCGAGTTAAATCACCCACCCGCATCCACCTGTCAATTTTCGCTAACTTCCCAGTAGGTCACCCATCCTTCCATTGCTCCCTCTCAAGACTCTTTAACCTTGTAGTTCTCCCGCGCGTAACTCCACCTTAAACAGCTCATATTCATGTTATATATTTATGTATATTATACTTAAATGTAACTAAAAACAATAAATATTTATTTCCATAATTTAATCCCGCATTCTAAGATAATTTTTTTTATAATTAATAATTTTTTAAAATATTTAAATACTTTAAATAAATAAATAATCTGTAATTATTATTTCATAAATAAGGTTTAATTATTATTTTATAAATAAAAACGTTATATTGAAATAATATAAATTTAATTCAAAAATTTTAAAATTATTTTTAATTAAATACTACCTTAAATAATATTTTAATACCTTTTAAATTTTTTTGACAGTGCAAATTAGCGACGGATTTGAAATCCGTCACTAAATTCCGTCGCCAAATGATAAAATTTAGCGACGGATTTTAAAATCTGTCGCTAATTGTGGAAAATAAAAGGCGGGAGCATTCCCGCCAATAATTAGCGACGGATTTTAAAATCCGTCGCTAAAGTTTATCAAAACAATTGGCGGGACGACTCCCGCCAACTTTAGCGACGGAAAATTCGTCGCTAATGTTGGCGGGATCAATCCCGCCAATTTAATTGGGTGTTTAGCGACGGATTTTAGATCCGTCACAAAATCCGTCGCTAATCACCGAAATAGCGACGGATTTTAGATCCGTCACTAAAATCCGTCGCTAAAACGCTGTTTTCTAGTAGTGAAGAAAGAAGGCCGGAAAAATTTCGGGCCTTGACAGTGGGTGGTGGCCGGAGGACGGTGGGGTGGTAGGTGGCGGTTAGGGTGAAGGGGTTTGGTTAGGTTAGATTTGATTGTGTTGTTTTAGATTGGGTTAGGTGTTTTAAAGGTATTTTGGGTGTTTTAATTTTTTAAGGTAGTTTGGTGACGTGGCAGCTGACGTGGCGCCACCAATTTTTCTTTTCAAAAAAAATGTTAGTTGACCAAAAATGACGGAGACAGAGATATTTTCGTCCAAAAGGGGTTTAGCAAACGCCGTCACAAAGATCAGGTGGTTTACTGATCTTTTTTTTATCAGAGGGGGTTTGCCGTAAGGTACCCCTAAAGTCAGAGGATATGGGTGATTATTAGCCCATAAAATAGTGATTTAAGTTTCACTCATCTAGACACCATATGATCGTTCGGGAGTTTAAATTTTGACTATGTCCTTTCCAATAAATAGAGTGTCGCGAATAAACTATTAGCCTTTATAGCGTAAAATTACTAGGTATATGCAGATAATTTTGAGTTTTGCCTTAGAGAATGAGTCATCTCACCAAAACAAAAATTCAAGATATTTACTATTCAAAAAAAATTATAATTATAATTAAAAAAGAATTGAATTTGAACTTAACGGGGATAATTTTGGCAAATCATAACTTTAAAAAAATTCAAGATTCTCTCAAGTTGATTGAACATCATCTATCAAATTTAATCAATTTACACCATTCATTATAAAATGAACAGATATCAATTTGGAAAAATACTTTACACTTTTTTAATCTACACCGTTCAATTAATTTGCACCATTCATTATAAAATAAACAGTGCATATCAACTTGGTATATACTTTATATTTTTTTAATTAAAATTGTTTATTTTGTAATAAATGGTGTAGATTATTAAACATGATAGGTCATATTCGATCTAACTTGAGAGAATTTTGAACTCAATGCTCTCCGTTCACCAATCATTGCTCTAAATAAAATAAGTAATATTTCATACTCTATAGTTAACCATTTGAAGTTCTTTGTTGATGTTACAATTTACAAATGGTTACTTTCCACAGAACTGAAATTTCTGATGCAGAAAGCTATATTCTTCTAGCCTAAACCCATCTAGAGGCCCTTGTATTATATCATTTTTGTTTAAAAAACCCTTGTACTATTTTTTTATTCTTCAGGTCCCTGTATTTACATAATTTTTGATTTTCAGATCCTTTTTTAATTTTCTCTAGTCCCTCTACTTACAATTATTTTGTTCCTCCAGTCCCTCAAAAGTACCTGAAAATCAGAATTTTGCCAAGTACAGGGACCTGAAGAATAAAAAAATAGTATAAAGGCTTTTTGAACAAAAATGATATAGTACAAGAGCCTCTAAATAGGTTTAGCCATTCTTCTATGGATGGAACTGCAGCAAAATTTAGCAAGAACAAACAATACAATAAAATAGTAAAAATTTAATAACACTGATAAAGTAAATTACTTTACATTTTATTGTTTAAACAATTCCCTATAAGAAATTGAATCACTTTAATCAAAAGATGAATCATAATAATGCAATGTAGTGTTGATATAAATACAATTCCATTCATACTTTACCAGATAATTTTTTAAAATAAGTTACTCCGAGACCCTGTATATAGTATAATTCACAATTTAATCCCTCTTATTTAAAAATCCTATTTAATAGCTTTTCACTTTCAATTCTATTAACAATTAGAAGCTACTGTTAATTTCGTCAATGATATCACATTCATTTTCAAATGATTTAATACTTCACTTTTAATTCCTTTAACAATTTGGTACTTCAATTTCAATTCCATTAACAATTTGGCAGCCTATTTCAAACAATTTGATATTTTATTTTTAATTTCGTTGACAATTTGGTACAAAAAAATTTGACAAAAACCCCTAACTGTTTATGTCATTAAAATTGAAGGACTCATTAATTAAGAGTTTCAAACAAGATATATTAAATTGTGAATTATGAAACGTGTAGAAAGCTTTAGAATAATTTGCTCTAATTTTCATATAATGAAATTAAACAGCAAGCAATAGCATGCAAGTCATAATTTATTAGATAAATAACATACAAATGAACTAAAATATCAAGCTTGTCGTCATCTCGACTCTTAGGTAGCTTGTAGATCATCTCAACTCTTAGGTAGTACTAACACACAATGAGACACTTGGACATGAACATAACAAAACGGTATTAATTTAATGTTTCCTATTAAAAAGTTTAGGTTGTGCCCGAAACATAATAAGCTGATTGAATAAAGTGTCCATACTACCTTGCACCAGAACCAGCGAAAATTATATATAAAAGAACTACTTGTATGTAGTACATAACATATAAATACGAATTTCCCATACAAAATAACCACATTAATATCCAAAAACATAAAGCTATCTGGAATGTCAAGCTGATCATCAACATATGAAAAAAAAACTCTCAAAATGTTGCAGAAATATTATAAGAAATTAAAACATTGCACGAACATATGAACTAATCACCAGGACTATCAAAAACTTTTGTGAGACACCGAAGCTCAATTTCCGGTCTATGCAGCAGCAGATGGCTTGGAAGCAGCAGAGAGCCTGGATCTTTTCTTTGCCAAGCTCTCACTGCGACGATCCCTCTGTTCCTTCAATCTAGAGGCAAGAAGCTTCTGGTACTCAGCTGCCTCAGATTTTGCCTTCACAATCCTCTGCTTTTTCTGTGCAATTCTGGCTCGCTTCCTCTGAAGTGTCAATGGAGTGACAAGCCTCTGAATCTTCGGAGCTTTACTCGCTTTCTTCCCTGCAAAACCAACCAGATATAAGAAAAGCTACAACCAACTAAGCTTCTTTCTGTCAACATATATGTATGGCGCCTCGTCCAATACTGACAGTGACAACATATAGATTAACAAAATAAATCACAATGCTGTTATGCTCTTTCCAGCTTCATCTCAATGGACATACCTTGCAGCATAAAAGAAAGCTCATGGAAAGACTTTTTAGTACACTAATACTTAAACAAGCTTCGCTGTTCATTTAATGATAAATACGAATTTCCTTTAAACACTGAATGATGAAGAAGACTAGGGATGGCAATGGGGCGGGGTGGGGACGGGGAAGCCATCCCCATCCCTGTGTCTATGGGGAATCCCCATCCCCGTCCCCATTTAATTAATGGGGTTTAAATCATCCCCGTCCCCATACCCATGGATTCCCCATCCCCATGGGGATCCCCGTTCCCCGTACAATTAAATATAATTTATAAATAATTTCATTATTTTCATAAGATATTTAAAAAAAACTAATTATAGAAAATACTATTATCTTTTATAATATTATATATTTATAACTAAATTGAAACTAATAAAAAAAATTAAATTAAATTATTTAAAATTATAAATAACATACTAAAACTTATACTAATATAATATAAATATGCATAAATATAAATCGGGTCTTCATGGGGACGGGGATGGGGATCCCCATGGGGTGGGGACTATACTCCCCGTCCCCTCCCCATTCCCGTGGTTGGGGAATGATTTTCCCCCATCCCCGTACTCATGGGGGTAATTGGTGGAGATTCCCCGCCCCTTTAGGGTCGGGTCCCCACGGGGAACGGGGAATCCCCTCCCCATTGCCATCCCTAAAGAAGACTGCATTTAAACATTGAATGATGAGTAAAGACTGCCGTCTAAAAGATTAACTAAAACACACTAACTGTCAAGAAAAACAAGAGATAACAGCAGCATCAAAACTTCTTTCAGCCTAATAGGCATTGAAGACAAAAATCTAAACATTCAGCAACCAATACAGAAAGCTTTTATTCACAGCAGTTCTCGTGAATGTTTTTAGCAACCCAGCATTTCAAGCTAGATTATTCGCCCACAGCTAGTTAAGTCAAATGATCAGTAAATGCAATCTCAACAAAGATAACAAAATGGAAAGGGTAGGTTAAATTTAAGATTCCAGCAGAACAATTTCAACGAGAAAGAGGTCGCAACACATCCAACCAAATATAAGATGAAAAGAAAGGCAAGGAAAAAGAAATGTTACCATTTTTCGTTGTGAAGTTTCTACGGTATGTGTTTACATACTTTCTGACATCATCCTCTTTGGAGAGATTAAAGAGCTTCCGGATCTTGGATGCCCTTTTTGGACCTCTCATCCTTGGTTTTTCAGTGTCAGTTAAACCAGGCAAATCATTGTCACCCTTCTTTACTATAACCAAGTTCAGAACAGAAAGGTCCTGACTCACAATGCATCCACGCACAGACTTTCTTCTGCGCTCCCCATTACGTCTTCCGAACCCCCGGAAGCATGGAGTGCCTGTTCAAGCAATTAATAATAAAAACAAAATCACAAAACTTTTGCATTTCAACTTTAAAAAATTATAAAATTGCAATGAAGTTTGTGAAAGAAAAAGACATTACATCTTATTAAGAAAATCATTAAAATTGTTAGTAAAAACATCATGTGCAGGGGTTGAATTTGACAAATTCTAGCCAAACCAAGTCATCTGTTTTCTTTCGATATCTCTTACAAATGCCTCCAATGTCCAAGTTAAACTAATGGAATTATAACAACCATGCTAAACATGAGAATTGCCTGAACAGATTTCAACTGAACTCAATTCCTTTATTTATTTTTTAAAATTTTCCCAAGCACTTCACTGGTAATGAATTATCAACTACTTATCATATAGTACTTCTTTTCAACTTCCCAAAACCCACAGACTAAACAGTAACAATAAAATACCACCCACCTCGATGAAGCAAGAGGCGGACGCGGCCAGAAGTCAGCACTCCCTGCTTCATGGGAAATCCTTGCTTATCACAACCTCCCATGATCTTAAAAACATAGCCGTTGAACTCCTACAAACAACATACAAAATAACTATCAAATTTACGCAAGATCAATAGCTATAACTACAAGCTTACTTTTACCCACTAAACTCCAGGACTTCCATTTGAATTAAACTCTTGCAAAAACACACGATATTCGACATGCTTTTGTCATTCCAAAAACGCCTCAAACCGAGCTTTTCAACACAAACACAAAAATTTAACAAATTCATTACCTCACCCAACGCATCTCCACTGACTTCCTGTGATATCCTCTTATCAAAAAATGCCCTCCTAAAAAAAGTTTTCACATTCAGTTAATTTACCATTTTATTTTCATAACCAAGAAAGGATATGACAGTAACTAAAGAGCTTACAGTTTCTGATCATCGTCAATTTCAAGCTTCTTTTGGCATCCAGTGGTCGGATTTGCGATGTTGAACTGCAGAACAAGAAAAAATATTATTTTTTCAACAAAAAAAACTCGGGTAAAGATTGAAAATTTAACAAAACTTAGCACAAAATTTTTGATTTTACCTTCATGGTGATAGATTTTAGATTGTAATTTCAGTCGCCGCAAGAACTATCTGCTCTGTGCGCGTAGTTCTAAGTGGGCAAGGATTTGTTAGGGTTTTATTCTTTTGGGTAATTATAGTCTCAGGGTCGGGTTTTATTGCAATCTGCTTCATATGGTTATTTAAATTTTTCGGGTCGGGTTTGTATAACTCAATTTTTATTAGAGCAGATTATTCTAAAGCCCCTCATGTTTGTCATAATTCACAGTTTATTACCCCTTGTTTGAAAATCAAACAATTTAGTACTTCGGTTTCGATTTTGTAAACTATAAGGCCCTTCTGTTAAATATAGGTACCAAATCGTTAACGGAATGAAACGTGAGGCACCAAATCGTTTGCAAAACGTTTGAAAATGAGGTACCAAATCGTTAAAATAATTAAATGTGAGGTATCAAATCGTTTACACAATTGAAACTAAAGTACTAAATCGTTTGAAAGTAAATATCAAATTATTAACGGAACTAATAGAAGAGCCTTATAGTTTAAAAAATCAAAACTGAGTTATTAAATCGTTTTCGAATATAGTTTAATTTTGGCTGATCGTGTACTTTTAAATGTACACATCAGCTTTAATTGAAAAATATTCGGTATTTCGGATTGCAAAAATATAAATAATCTTATGTGATTTTATCAAAATTTAATTTTTTTAATTATAATTCATATTTAATTTGCATTTAATCTTTTATATTACATATGGGATTTCTTTTGTCCAATTTGACAAGGTATATTTTATTTAGATAGTCTCATTTAAAATGTTTTATTTTAATTTTTAGTAATTTTTTAAATTAACTTTTTTCTTGTTATTTTCTTTTCCAAATAAATTATTGATAATTTCGATATAATTCAAAAAAATAAAATACAAATTTAGATGTTTTTAAATATATGCAAAATATAATAATCCTTCTAAATGGAGTCATGAGAAGTTTTTTTCTAATTCATCAATAAATCATTGCCCTTTTACTAGGACAACAATAACAGTAGTGAAATAATACATGTAGTTTAACAAGATGAGATTATTCCTAATTGTGATCCTTTCCATCCTTCAAAAATATAATTTTCAAGAAAACATCAGACCAGAAACTTGGGTTCCAGTAAGAATTCTAGCTGCTATGAGTCCTGCTGCTAATGTTGCCCCAAATAAAGCATGTAACCTCACACAATAGTACTTTGCCTTGAAAATCTTCTCTTTATCCTGCAATTTGATTAATTCTTAATAACCAATGCTATATAATAGTTTCAACAAAACCGAAACTAAATGTCCGTCAAGAGGCGGAGCGAGGGGTGCTAGAGTGGGCGGCCCCCCTCCGCTGACAAGAGGCCTCCTAAGAGTAGTCTAGTTGCCTAAACCGCCCACCTCGAAAGGCCAGCCGCTTAATATTTTTTCGCTTTATTTACCAATGTCTTACGGTCATTTTTTTCATATATTTTTAGGCCAGGGAGTAAAAAAATTTGCTTCCCTAAGTAAGAATTCTGACTCCGCCACTCACCTCATGGTTTTCTTCGACGAAGCTAACTACCAGTTTCCCTATAGGTATCGTAAGGGCGCAGAGAATCTGCAACAAAATATGATTTGATCAATTAATTAACAAATGAAAGCAAAAGGATTATCCGGCCGTTCAGTTAACTTACGATGCAAGGAAAAGGAAGAACTCTGCTCAAACCAAAAGCGAGCAAAAGAGAGTAAAGTGTCACAATTGCTACTTTCACTACATAACAACCTCTTGCAGTCCCAAGTCTAACCAACGGGGACATCTTATCGACAGCTCGATCTCCTTCTATCTGATTAATACAAATGAGGGCAAAGTTCGATCTGTAATTAGCACGAAGAAGCAAAAAATGATGAACCGCAGGGTGAAATTCAAGACCTACTTGATGAAAATGACTGCAGAAGAGGATTAAAGATGTTGTGAGGCCAATAAGGATTGAAACAGAAAGAATTGTGCTAGTTAATGGAAGATTAGTCATCTCACTGCCAAAAACATACAGAATCTGATATTAGTATGAGGTTGCTGAAATGTTCATACGCAATGAAAGGCGCATTGTTAAAATACTACCTTGTACTACCCAATAGTAAGTAAAAAGCAGTCGTAGCGAACGGTCCGAATGCAGAAAAGCATAAGGGTTCACCCAATCCTTGGTAGCTTAACCGAAATGGTGGGCACTGTAGAAACACAGCAATAAGCAACAAAATATCAGATGGCATTGTAAGTCTTGACTATAATGCATCAGAGGATGCAATATGTTGAATGAAAACTTCTTGAATCCTGCATTCCGGCATTTCATTAACAATTTTGAAGCTCCGAATGTCTATATTTATAACGTATTCATATAAAATATGTCGTTTGCTCATTTCTCTCTTTGGAGTTTCTTCATTTCAACATTTTAGTCATTGAAACAAAAACATTGAAATGGTTGACGCTAAAACGGAATATGGTTAAATGATATTTATATAAGAATATGTTGTAAATATAAATTTTTGGAGTTCTAAAAGCATTTCTGGAAACAAAAGTGAATTGCAAAACAAAGAATTCGACGGAAAACTCTCATTTACCTGGTATATATAGCCACAAGTAATTGCAGAAGCCAGCAACAATATTGCTTTTATACTGCCTGCTCCTAAAGATGTCCAAATCAGACCAGTGAAGCCAAGGATAAGACATAAGCAAGCAGCAACAAAGGTTCCTGAACGGCTTTCCAGATCGACAGTAGAGCAAAATTAGCCACATTTAAACTGCATTCTGCAAAACATAATGCTTACAAATGTAAAATGGAAGGCATAGTTGTAATGAGAAGACAGTTGATTACCTGCCAAGTAAGTTCACAACAGATTCTTTCTTGCTCTTATCAGCTCCTGTATCGAAATCATAAACATCGTTGCTGTCGATTGACCATACATAAAAAAATTCATCATCTAAAAGGATAAAGTTTTAACAATATGATGATAGTTTATCAGCAATAAACTATTTCTGTTGTTCCACATAAGCTACTAGCTATATGCTGTACGAAAAATGGAAAATGTTGAAACGAAATTGCTGAAAAAGAAAACTAATGAAACTATATCTTTTACAAGAATATGCCATAAATAAAGTTCCAGAATTTCAGAAGCATTTCTCTAAAACAGACACGAAAAGAATGACTCAACAAGTTTCCGTGTAACATATCGAGGAATCACTACTCACTCGCCTTAAGTTGAGCCAAGTTATGATGAGAACTGAAGAACCCAATAGCACAAAATATCGCTTAACCAAAAACACCCCCGTCTGCAAATAAGCAGCAGCGCCACCAACCTATTTTTCGGAGAAATAAAAACAGCCAAAATTAAGTGAAGATTAACATCAACATCTTATAATTGGGTTAAAATATTTTGCTCTTACTAAAGTAAACACTTTTTATAAAAAAATTAAACGTCATATTTGTTAAATTTTGATAACCGAACTTCCATTTCCAAATAACGGATGGTTATCCAATCAATTCCGGCCAATAATTGTCCAGGTGGCCGACAATATACTTGGCAAAATGTTAGTACCGGTCTTGTGAAAATGAAAGTTTGGTTATTAAAATACAACAAATGAAACATCAGTAACCGTTTCATAAAATGTGCATGGTTCTATAACCGCAAAAATATTTAACATTTTAAAAATCACCATATTCATGATCTAAATAGTACATCGATTATAATTCGACCCGAGAGTCTCAGGTTCATTACCCCTCCCAATTGTAATAAAAAAACATCAACATTTATGATGCCTAATCATAAAAATCAAGAATAAGTAAGAAGCATGCACTTACTGTAAGAGGAACCAAAGCAACAGAGTAAATTGGCAATTTGATTGCTCTCCATATTAATGTATCTTTACCAATAATTTTCTCCTGATCTTCTTCACAAATTTCATGACTGGAACTACTAGTACTCTTACACAAACTCTTCTGCCTTTGTTTATTTGTTTCTGAAGCATAACAGAACTGTAATGATCTTTTACAAGCAGTTTCAAATAGAACTTCAGCTGGATAATAAGACCTAATAAATGAAAAAAAATGTAAGAAATTGCAGAAACATTAATATGGCAATGTACACATTAAAATAACAGATTTAAAAGCGTGCTCTAAAAATTTCCTGACCAAAGTGAAAATATTGTAATAAGAAATATAAACAGGGGCAGAACCTGGGGGTCAGGCGGTCAACCGACCCTCCTCCCCGAATTTTTCTTTTTTTTATAATAACATGTATCTTAAAAACTATGGGTTAAAACTGCCCCTACAAGTGCAAATTACTACATCTATACTTTTTTTTACTGTCGTTAGATTTTTCTAAATAACCGCGAAAATTTTAACTCTCCTAAGTTGAAGTCCTGATTCCGTCCCGAATATAAATATAGCATTTCATAAAACAAAACGAATTCTAAAAGTTAATAGATATAAAGATAGGTCATCGTACCTTATTGCATGATTGTTCTTGATGAAAGATTGATGGAGTATGTTACCAAACTGCACATTCAGTTTACAAAATGCTACTGCCATTTTATATTGCAAGACTGTCTGCAAAAAAAAAAAGTTACATAATTAAGTTGCATTCAATTCTAAGGTTAATTTCTTGCCAATTGCTATAATATAAACAAAAACATCATATTTAATGAAACTGGTAAAGTAGAGATAAAATTAAGTACCTGTGAGTGAAGTTGTTGCTCATGTTTTTGTGTGTAAGACTGGAAGAGATAAGAAATGTGGAGAACAAACAGTAACTGAAACAGTTTATGGGTAATGGGTGATTCTATCACCAATTAGAAGTTGCCATGTAATCATAAGATCAATATTTGGAGCCAGCATGTCTATGGGCCTTTTCATTTCTAGCTAGATATATACATTGGGCTTTAAGTTTTAATGGACTCGGATTAATTGCCTAGCCCATTTGAATGCATTTGGATTTAAAGCTCATGTAAGCAAGGTTGTCTTGAAAATGAGTAAAAGGACAATTCGGTTTATGAACTTGTGATTCGGAATCAGATAACTTACTTTCAGACATTTGATCGTTTAAAGACACTAATATTTATTTTTAGGTCAATTTTAAAAATAAAAAAAAATATTATTTTTAATTGATCAAAATAGTTAAAAATGAATTATTTAACTTGAGTCACAAGTTAAGGGATCGTTTTGTTCATTTTAAAACCAAACGAGTGTGGCAAATAATTAGTGATTCAACTAGTATATAGTTAAAATTTTGAAAACCAATAAGTATATTCATAATTTTATAATATATATGTATAAGTTTATTTATGTATAATATACACAAGACTCTTTTTAGACTATACAAAATATAGTTAGACCTTAAGTGTAAGGTTTTATACTAGTTTTTAAAAAGAAAATAAATGAATTATAATAAAATTTATAAAAATACGAATAATTTTTATGGTTTAACCGGTCGATGATTTACCGTTTTTATTTTGGTTCAAAATGTTGAATTGGATTTGGTTTTTTAAAAAAAAAATCAAATCAAATGGACCTCTATTTGTGATCGAACCAGTTGAACAATCTGGTTCGAAACTTAAATCAATGGTATGAACTCTATAATTTGAACCTAGTGTGTTTAATAGCATGACTGTTTATCTAGATTTTTTTACTTTAGTTAAACATTTTATTTTGTTAAAAATGCTACTATATAGTTATATGTGGATTGTATTGAAAAGAGAGATTTTTAAGATTAATAAGAATTTTTTTTATGTTCATGCAAAAACTTGGCAAATTTTGATCCATTTTATAGAAAACTTTGGGTTTTTTTAGAACTAATACTTTTTTATATAATTGATAATTTTAAATAAACTTTAAGGAAAATCCAACATAAACAATAAACTTCAAGTTAAATTCCATAAAAATCATTGACTTCCTTTACACCCAAAATAGCATTAATAATGATTACGGTGAAATGAGAAACATTAATCAGATTTATTTGATATAATGAAGGATGGTCAACCTTTAAGTGATTTTGCTGCTCTCTCAATTTTTATCAATTTTTATAAGAATGGTAAGTTGTCATTGACTTGTAATTGAGATTAGATTAAAAATCTTCTAGTTATGCATCTCTATTGCATTGCCCTTTTAATATGGGAACTCTAACTTGTCTTCACACAATTCTACAGACTACAATGGATGTTTGTGGTACTTGCTATTTTGACCCCTAAACTTGTATGACATGATCCATTAAGTCCAAATTCATTTATTAAGGTCAAATTAATTAAATTTATTCTCTCGAACTAAATAAGTTTGATTTTCATATTCTTTATTTGAATCATTTAAATCTATTATTTTAAAAAATGGGATTTACTTTAATTTAATTGGTTAAATGGATGAAAGAGAAAAATATAAGTACAAAATTCATGATTATATAAGTTATCTTTAGGAATAATGTTAAATAGATTCATAAAATATACTTATTTTTAAAATTTTATCACGAATTTTGAAATGTGTCAATCGTATACATGAAGTTGTATTTTTCCCAATTCGATAAGGTCATAATTTGTTGAAGTGGCTGCCAAAAATGACTTCCACCTCAGCAAAATTGCACCAGTGAATATCGAATTGAGAAAAAATGCAGCTTCACATATATATCTAACACCTTTTAAAGTTCGTGATTCAATTGAGAATACATTTATAGTTTGTAAATTTGGTTAATATTACCCTTCAAATCTATCGATTGAAGTATTCTATCTCGTATAAATCATACACTAAAATAACTCTCATCTCACTAATATTTACCCATGAGGATACACGAAAATCAAATCGAATAACCAAATCAAACTGACAAATTTAGTTTTGTTAATTTAGTTTGACACTACTAAAAAAAATTCAATTTTTCAATTTAATTTCGACATACAAAAATTTCAGTTAAATTTTAGTGTAAACCAAACTAAAATAACTAAATCAATTGTACCGACTAGTACAATTCGGTTCAGTTTGATTTTTTATTTTATTTTTTAGTATCTCGGTTCATAAAATTTTAATATCTTTGCAATCTAACTAATTCGACCTAAAAAAATCGAATTCAGTTTGGTCCGACTTGATTTTTTTTGGTCCGGTTTGATTTGAATTAAATACATTCACACCTGCACACTTTGATCATCTATCTCTCTCAATATATATTATCCAATCCTCTTAGAATTTTATGTAATCTTTCTCTTTCCCTCTCCCTCTCTCATCACATAAACATAAATTTGCATGGCTCATCAACCCAATGAATGTTCATCAAACAACAACAACAATGAGGTGCTCACAGATTCCGAATCATCAGTAGTAGACCTCGAAAAAGGCGATATTGATAGAACAAATGATGTGTTCTTGACATGGGAGGAGGTCGGCGTTACAGTTTCAAGCAGAGAACATGGTCGCCGGCGGATTCTTGAAGATATTACCGGCTATGCTCAGCCTGGAGAAATCTTGGCAATCATGGGTCCTTCCGGTTCCGGCAAAACTACTCTTCTCGACGCTTTGGCCGGTAACATTATTTCTATATCTCATCACTTTTTTTCTTTCAACTTTGAGATCTCAAAGCTGACATTGATTAAAGTTAAACTATATTCCGTTTCGGAAACGTTTCGGACACGAAACTTAAGAAGTTTTAAAATTATACGGTTTCGCCGTGTCCAAATGTCCAGTTTTTCCGTTTTGGTGTCCGTGTCCATGCTACCTAGCATATGATTCATAAGTTTTGTTCTAATCACACTATACGGACATATCTAAGTTGAATCTCCAATACAAATTTCAGCATTTCTTTTCATAGAATAGAAAACTCTTACATAACATAAGGCCTAGTGAGTAGTGACTTAAAAAAAATGTAAGAATTAACCGTTTTTATTGAGTTTATTTAAATTATTTAATTCTATTAATTATAGCATGACTTGAAGAATTTTATTTCAGTTGTAACTAATTTTTTTCTAATTGAATCCAGTAAACATGATTTTACTCGCAAAGCAGTTATTAAATTTTTAAATACAAAATTATAACTATTCAATAACCACCATGTGAGCCATATTAAATTTAATTGATTTAATTAAATGGACGTTATTATAATTAAAATAAATAATTTTAATTGAGACTATAATAATAAAAATGCAAATATTTGAATTTTTAAATTATTATGCATTATTGTGTGACTTCATACCCATATTATATTTAATTTTTAAAACATATATGCGCATTGTTATATTATGAATTTAGTTTAGTTCAAAAAAAGTGTTCTGATTAATAATTTTATTTTATAAAGTATAGAATAATTTAATTCAAATTTCAACAGTCATTTTCATATATTTAGATACAAGAAAATTGTTTACTCATGGATCAAAAACAAATTTCATAAAACAAAAAGTAGCAAATTCATTTTATGAAAAAATCCCTTTGAGTAAAACTCTCCCAGAAAATGAAAATATTTTGTGATTTTTTTGATGAATTTTTTTTTATATTTATTTGAAGAATTTGCACATTTTTTTTATTTTTAAATGGTAAAAATGCATTAAGCATGAAATAATCATGTTTATGGATCTTGTCGTAATTATGTTTTTCTCTTAATTAGTGTCGGGTGGTGGCGTCTTAATATGGTGTTTAGGGTTTATATTGTGTATGGCATGAACTTGTCTAACTTGTACATACATATTCTCAAAAAAACAAAAAACAAAATTGTACATACATATATTATGTTAAATATCAAACATTAATTGGACAATTGATTTTGGAGGTTAGGTTTTGCAAAATAGTATTTGAACTTCAAAACATAACATTTTAGTTACTGCACTATCAAATTTGTGATTCTGAAAAAAAATTAAGTGATTTTTTTTCAAATTATGTATATGTGGTAATTAATTTTTGATTATTTATGATAAATAATACCTTAAAGTAATATATACACATAATCAACCAAAAATCCTTCTATATATCTTAACATAACCAACTAGCTTAGCTAATATTAACATTTTAAAGTTCAGGCACCATTTGCAATTTTTAGAAAGTATAGTGATCCCATTATCAATTACCCAAAACTAATATTTGTAACATAATTTTTTGCTTGCAAATTAAGATTTCAATGGGTCAAAATAGCTGTTTTAGAACAATCAAGCATTTAATGGTGCTATGATTTAGCTTCCTAAAAATGGCTATCAGTTAGTTCAAATAGGAAACTTGAATTGATCGACTGATTATATTAAGATGAAGTTTATAGACTTTTTTTTAATTCAAACAAAAATATTCATAAACTATTCTCATAAACTATTACTACATTAAATACTAAAATTTACTTATGCAATAATCTATAATAACACAGTGTATTAAAAGATTTTTCTAAACTTATTATAGGCCTAATCACTAAAACATATTGAATCTTTTTTATTCTTTTAATTTATAGTCCAACCTTTTTAAAATGTCAATTTTAATCTAATTTCGATAAGTACATAAAAATTGTAGCTAACTTTTTTTAATAAAGATTTATTTTTATTTTTATTTTTATTTTTTTGTTTATGAACAATTTTTTTATTTTTTTTCAATTGTTGCCTAATTTTAATAAGTATCTCAATTGAAAAAATAAATTAAATTTAGTCAAAAATGAAAATAATAATAAAAGTTTGACTTTTTTATATGAATATATTTAGTTTACTATAATTAAAATTTGCTTATCCAAATTGTGTTTAGAATTTTAAATTAGCATTTTATAGAATTGGGACATAAATGAAAAAAATTGAACATTTTTTAGTGTTTTGGCCAAATTTATATCAAATACAATAAAATTGAAATTAAAGCTAACATGCCTTTGAGTCTTTGACTCACTGGCGCATGCATATAGAGGCACAAAATTGAAATTTTTAGCCGTGAGCTTTATTTTAAGCAGTTGCATATGTGATAGTCACACATAACTTCATATTTTATATTCTTTTTCTGAGATTGATATACATATATTTTATTTATATTTAAATTTTTAACGAAGATGCGAACAAATAAAAAAACAGACTTTTAATTTGTTGCTCAACGTGTATATTACCAAGGGAGGTTCAAAAGAAACCCGTGAGCCTGGTGTAGAGTTCACGAGACCTATTGCTAAAATGCCCACACTTTTTCATGTCCTCAAAGATATATTCCTTGTAACTTTTAGGTTTATTCATCAAAAAGTTTAAACTTTTTTAACCTTTTTTAATTTTGTTAATTATGATTTAATTTTTAACGAAAATAATTTTTTAATTCTAACGTGACCTAACATGTTTCATAAATAAACTTATCAAAATTATCTTATAATTGATAAAATTAAAAGATAATTAAAATGCAAATACATTTGACATTTTAAATGTTTATATATATGCATTTAAAATGAGTTTTAGGTGGCTACAATTAAAATGTATTATCGAAATTAGGCTGTAATTGATGAAAATAAAAAAAATGTATAATCGAAAAAGCGGTAAAAGTTTAACATTTTGAATAAAAATGAAATCAAAAGAAGGGTAAATGAATTGGTCATTTTTGTTAATGTTATATTTTTTTAAGCATTGATATAAATCTAAATTGTTAATCGATGTTGAGGTATTATGACTGAGAATATAAATTAATTTGATGCAGGGAGATTAGATTCAAGTGCTAAACAGACTGGGCAAGTTCTAATCAACGGTCGTAAACAACCTTTGGCATATGGGACATCGGTATGTATACAAAACAAGCTAATTTAAGCTAATGAAAAAAAAGGGTCAACTGTGCCCTTGAATTTATATCAAGGGGTCAAATAATTATTTTTATTCTTTTTCAGTCAATTACATCTCCGAACTTGTGTCTCAAATAAATAAATTGTAATGATGTTTAATAGTTCTTATTCTTATTATTTTTCAGTAACCATATTTCAATTTTTAAGAAAGAAGCAAACAAATTGAACTCTAATTTTAAGTAACACTGGATAAACTGATTGGTACGTCCGGTTCGGTTCTTAAAACACTGATGTTAACATATTTTGATTTACTATCGGATAACGTTTATATATACCCTTAACGTTCGATAAAAGTATCACCTATCCCTCTTGGCTCTTAGTGTGTAAAGGTGCAAACAGATTACTAACGTTTTTAATGATTTTTTTTAGTCCCTCACACTGAACATCGTTAGGGACATTATATGACCCTATTCCAAAAAATACGTTAGTAGCTTTTAAGCATTTTTTCGAACGATAAGAATATAAGTGATCCTTAACTCAAACGTCAGGGGAATATTTGATATTTTTTCCTTTTACTATACACAGGCTTATGTAGGTCAAGAAGATGTAATAACATGGACACTAACTGTACGAGAAGCAGTCTACTACTCAGCTCAACTCCAACTCCCGAACACAATGTCATCATCAGACAAAAAAAACAGAGCCGAAACGACGATAAAAGAGATGGGATTACAAGACTCAATGGACGTAAGAATCGGAGGATTCGGTATGAAAAGCCTCAGCGGCGGACAAAAGAGACGAGTCACCATTTGTACAGAAATTTTAACCAGGCCGAAGCTGATTTTTCTTGATGAGCCGACCAGTGGACTTGATAGTGCAGCTTCATATTATGTCATGAAAAAAATGGCGGATCTTGCTAGAGAACATCGTATGACTACTGTTGTGTCCATTCATCAACCTAGCGATGATGTTTTTCGGCTCTTTGATAATTTGTGCCTTCTGTCTTGCGGACGAACCATATATTTCGGGCCTTGTGATGGTGCAAATAAGGTAAAATACTAACCGAAAATTCGATTGATAAATTCGGTCTGTTTCAGTTTGATAGCATGATATGGTTTATTTTTCGATTTGGTTAGGTTTTTGGATATAAACAAAATGTAGTTAAATTTTAGTCCAAACCTAACCGATTCAAAAAAGCAATCGATTAGTTCATTTTTTTTAAATCAATCATATAAGTTCAATTTGATTTGGTTCAATTAGATTTGAAGCGAATACAAATCCAAATAGTACCCATAGTTTGTTTTTTAAATAAAAATCAACATTAATTGTTATTTTATCTGGTAGGATTTTTAATTATAATTGAGTTGAGTCAACTTGTCAGCTGTTCGAGTTTAACTCAAATTCATTTGATGTAATGAAGTTGAGTTTGAGTTCGAGTTGTTCAATTATAACCAGTCCATATCTAATGCAATAGGCTCGTGTGACTAATTAAGTTCCGATTAGTTTATTCTTTTTGTATATTTAAAATAATTCTTTTATCTTATTACACTATCATTTATTATTTAATCCTACCGAGTTAAAGTTAATTGTGTATTATTTTATCAATCTCAAGCTATTAAATTCTTAAAATAAAATTCAATCTAGTTAAAGTTAATTGTGTATTATTTTATCAATCTCAAGCTATTAAATTCTTAAAATAAAATTCAATCTAATTTAAGTCGATGTTTGAATTTTAAATTTTAGAGTCAAATCAAATTTGAATTTAATAGTCTTTCGACTCGCCTTGATTAGAACTCTCAACTATACGAACCTTCCTTTCTAATGATATTTGTGATTGCAGTTCTTCGAAACGAATGGCTTCCCGAGCCCGAATCAACAAAATGTATGCGATCATTATTTAAGAATGATTAATACAGATTTTGATGAGGTATCAATTTGATTGCTCGACTACTTGTTTAGCAGATTGTATATGCTCTTCATTTTGTTATATTTATAATATGTTTAGGACATGGAACGAAGTTTTGGTGCAAAGCAAAATAGAGAGGAAGTGATCAACATGCTAGTAACATCTTATAAATCATCTCTTACTTGCAAGACAATCGGTAACAGAGTTTCAGAAATATGCAGAGAGGTAAATAAATTAAGGGTTAATTCCTAAAAAAATCACGAACTTTACACGGTGTTTCATTTTCATTATGACCTAAAAAAGTTGCCATTTAAAGGCACGAACTTTTATATTGTTTCAAATTTATCATTTCAGTGTATTTTTATTAAATAAATTCTTCACTAAACCATTAATGAAAGACCCAAGTTATTAATCAACATCAAATCTTATTATCTTTCGGTTAGAGTATCTAGGATTAGGAATTTTTAGTCAGATAAAATACACCGAATTTTACTTTAGTGATAAATTTGAAATAAAATGAAAGTTTGTGCCTTTAAATGACAACTTTTAAAGGTCACGATTAAAATGAAATTTCGTGTAAAGTTCGTAATTTTTTTAGGAATTAACCCATAAATTAACTGGATTATTATATCTACACTTATGATAAAATTGATAAATATATTAAAAAAATTGACTATTTGATCAATAATTTTATTTTTAACTAATTACAACAAAGATTTATTTTACCCCATTAATTTGACATAAAATATCAATTAAGGATAAATTTATGATTTTGAACAAAAACACTCACAACTTAATTTAGCTTATTTTACCCCAGATGGTAGAATACTATTGGGCAATAAAACGAGACAAAACGTTTATTTTGAAAGTGTTTTTGTTAAAAATACCTACTCTGAAGGTGGTTTTTTTTTATTTGCTAAAGCCACAATTTTTGGTCTTGTTAGATCTTTTATTTCAAGTTAAAGGACAAAATAAATTTAAAATAAAGGGTCAACATGCCCTCAAATTAATTTTTCGTAATCAAATAAGTCCATTTAATTTTTTTGGGTCACTTAGACTTAAAACTTGTGTGTTCGGGCTCATTTTGTCTTTATCAGACTATATATTCATGATATTAAATATGTGTTGTTGTAGGAGAGAGCAGAATTGAAGAAAGGGTGCCAAGCTAAGTTGGTGACCCAATGCATAGTTTTAACAAGAAGATCGTTCGTAAACATGTATCGTGATGTAGGCTATTACTGGCTTCGATTGGCTATTTATGTCATGTTGGGCGTAGGATTAGGGTCTGTTTTCTTCAATATTGGCTCTGGTTACAGTTCAATACAAGTAAGTATCAAATTTCCAAAACAAAAGGGCAGTTTAGCCCCTCCAACTTTGCAAAAATATATCATGAATGTCTAAGTTTGTGTTTTATGATAAAACAATCCAGAATTTGTCAATACTAGGTTAGTTTACACCTTTGGTCATCAAGACAAAGATTATGGTGTACATTGATTAAAAATTAAAAATTATGGTTTTTGTTTATCATAAAATACGAACTTAAACATTTTTAATATTTTGTACCAAGTTGGAGGGATCATATGAATTTTTGTTAAGGAAAGCTTGCAAATATACAAATTTATAATTTTTTTTTCACTAACAAAATTGTTAACAGATTATTTTCTTTGTGCTTAATTTGATTAGGCAAGAGGCTCACTGCTTATGTTCATAGCTTCTTTGTTGACACTTATGGCAATAGGAGGTTTCCCATCATTTGTGGAGGACATGAAGGTTAGTTGCAAAATCTACTACAAATTAATTCCCACACTGCACTAAAATTTAAAAACTAAATGAATTAACCGACGAATTCGACCGGTTTAGTTATATATTTTTAAAATTTTAATTCTCATCCTTGTTAATGCTCTTTACAAAAAAGAAAAAAAGATCACAATGCTATATTTTTTTTCCAATCATGCAGGTGTTTCAAAGAGAAAGATTGAATGGACATTACCAACCATCAGCTTTTGTTATTAGCAACACATTTTCCTCAACACCATATTTACTTCTAATATCAATCATACCAGGAGCAATTACTTACTATCTAGTTGGTCTCCAACAACAAACTTCACATTTTATTTACTTCACATTAACACTCTTCGCTTGTATGATGCTCGTCGAGACCTTAATGCTAATCGTTGCGAGCATCGTTCCGAATTTCCTTATGGGTCTAATAACCGGAGCCGGAATTCAAGGCCTAATGATGCTTAGCGGCGGGTTTTTTCGGTTACCTAATGATCTTCCTTCAATCTTTTGGAAATACCCTCTTTATTACATTGCCTTTCACAAGTATGCATATCAAGGATTGTATAAGAATGAGTTTGAAGGACTAATTTTTCCAAGTGGTAATTTTGGAGGACCTGATTTTATAAATGGAGAAGAAATTTTGAAGAATATATGGCAAGTTGAAATGGGTTATTCAAAGTGGGTTGATCTTGCTATATTGTTTGGTATGGTGATTGTGTATAGAGTTGTGTTGTTAAGTGTACTTGTGATTAGAGAAAAGATTAAGCCTATTGTTAGGGAAACTAAATTTGTTTGTTTGAGACCTACAAAAGGAATTAATTCTAGCTAATTTAAGTGTGCTATTTAAGTCTTTGGATGATACTAGACATAAATGTGATAGCCATTTGACAAAGAAATACTAGAAATATCGACAAGTTAATTAACTCTCCTCAAGATTAAGCTAATTTAATGTTCATTTATCATAGTAATTGATTTGTTTTAGTTATATTTCTCAATTTCGAACATTTGAAGCAGAAAAAAAACTTAGTGTTGGAGAGAATATAAAAGGACAATTCTATTCTTTTTTGCATACAAAAATCTGTTAATAAAAATATAAATAAAGTATTTTAAAATTGAATTTAAATATCTCGGTTTTTTTCACACAAACTAATTAACAAAATGTCGGAGGGCTGCATGGTCTATTGTTTCCTGGCACATTTTTGGTGATTGTTGAGGTTCCTGCAACAATGGGCAGTGAGATTGGCGGGTTCAAATCTGCTCGTACTGCTGATTCCTTGTTAGTTAGATTCATTGGTTGCTTATTTTTTTAATCAATATTGTCAGAGATCATCTTTTAATGAAACTTTTTTTGTTTGCATAAAGTTTTTTTGACTCGAAGTTTTAAATTTTTTCCATAAACAGTGTCAATCGATGGAGTCTGCCTTTTTGATGAGTTTAACATGCAAAACAAGAATGAGAAGACAAATAAGATATTGGTTGTCTGACGAGCGCTCAGATGTTTAAACCATTGTTTGTCTATGAAGTGTTTGAGTAAAACGTACTAATAGTCTTAGTACGTGTATCTCAATAGTGTTAAGAGCATACCTAGCAGCAGAGTTCATGTAGAACTAAATTTATATTTCAATATGATCATTTTAATACCTAGTAGATTTTCTTATAATGACGTGGACCAAGCAAACTTTTTTTTTAACTGAGATAGACCAAGCTAATTCACTACTACTAAGTAGCATATAGGGATTTTTACAGTTCTCATCATCTTTTCTAGAATAATTGACTCAGTATGTTGAGAAACTGTTCATGTAATTTTCGTTATTATTAATGAAAATTTTAGCCTTCGGTAAAAAAAAAAAGTAGCATGTAGGGATTACGTGTACAAATTGAACTCAGCTTTTTTCTTAGGGTTATCCCCTTAAAATCCCCCACCTTTTACCCCCAATTCATTTGCACCCTCACGTTGTAAAACCACCAAATATACCCAAATTACGACCTTTCACTTTCAATTGCACCCTCAAGCATTAAATTGATCTCTTTTCACTTAAAAAATGTTCAAATCAATACTTTAAATTTTAGCATATATTTTAAAATAGGACTTAATATTTTATTTAAAACAAAAATAAACCTATTTTTTCAAGTGAAAAGAGATCAATTTAATGCTTGAGGGTGCAATTGAAAGTGAAAGGTCGTAATTTGGGTATATTTGGTGGTTTTGCAACGTGAGGGTGCAAACGAATTGGGAGTAAAAGGTGAGGGGTTTTTAAGGGGATAAGCCTTTTTCTTATAGCGACATGGACCAATCTAATTCACTTGTTCAAACTAAAATTTGGCAACATGTCCCTGTCATTGAACTTTTCCACCTTTGAATATCTTGCTTCTTTGATCAATTCAAAATTCCAATGACCTGCAAAGTAACTAGTTAATTAACCTGTTAAAGTTACTAAGAATTTTGGTTAATTTTTTCGGTTGGATCAGTTTGATTTAATTAAAAAGATTTAATTTACGTAAGGTTAACTGTTTTTAAAATTTAGTTAACCAAACTAATTTAATATTTAATTTGTTTATTTATCTTATAAATTACTTAGGATACAGTCTGAACTTTTTCTAATTTTCTATTTCAAGATTCTGGCTTTATTGTTTTTGTAGAAGTGATACAATTTCTCTTAAAAAATACCAAACAAGCGTTTTTTGTCTTTTTTTTCGTTCATGATCAGTGTGCTAAAAAATAAAAACAACTTTTATTTTTAGTCAATTTTTGGTCATCAGTTTCGGTTAGTTTTATTAAAACCGTTTTTAATATTACTTCTTCCATTGACTTAATTAAAAAGATAAATTATTAATTGATTCGGGTTTAATTAAATCCGAACCGGTCTTTTACTCGCTCAAACCCTCATCTATCCAATCCAAAACATTATCCAATTATTGTCATTTAACCACTGTTTATATTCTTAGATAAATAATTCAAACTTGGATACTTACATTTATCTGATATTCAAACAAAGAAAGCAAAAAAAATCATGTCAGAAAATATCCATCAAGAAATTCTGATCGAAATCCTGAAGAGACTTCCGGTGAGATCTCTTCTAAAATTCCGGTGCGTCAGCAAATCATGGAACTCTCTAATATCAAGCTCCAATTTCATTTCTTCTCAGGTCAACCACTCCACCGGCCGTAGCACCAACATCAAATCTTACTCATTTGTCAAGCAAAATTCCGTTCTCGATTGTAAAGAACAGTTCATTTTATACAATGATGGAGACGATGACGAAGATTTTACGATCCATCGAGAGCTCGATGAGTTTCCTTATAAAGATCAGGAGTATTTTGTGATCATCGGTTCATGCAACGGTTTGATATGTTTGTCAGATTCTCGTTACGTTCGTTTTTACTTGTGGAATCCGATCATAAACAAATGTTTGACAATCTCATCGTTAGATAGTTCGCTTGTCGTTGGTTTCGGATATGATTGCAAGAAAAACGACTATAAAGTCGTAAAGATTCTGCATCAACCGGAGAGGACGGAGGAGCCAATCGAAGTCAAGATTTACGAGTAGGGGTGGGCAAAAAAACCGGTCAAACCGATTAACTGAACCGAAACCGGAAACCCGAACCGGAAAATGTGGTTAACCGGTCCAACGGTTTAGGTTTAGGTTTTGATTTTTAGTTTTCATGGTTAATGGTTTAGGTTTAGGTTTTAGATTTCTAAAAACCGTGGTTAATCGGTTAACCGGTTTATATATATATCCATATATTTTTAATAATTAATAAGATATATTTTATGATCTGTAAAATAATATGGATTTTATAATATACACAGTAAAATCTAATTATAAAAATATATTGACATATATTTTATTTAGGAATATTTATATATTTTAGGAGAATTTATATATGAAAATATTTTAAAAGAAATTTGTTTTCCTTATTAAAATATTTACTTAACAGAAATAGGAATATTTAAGTATATAAATAGTAGAAAGTGGACGTGAACAACACCACAAACAATTCAAAAAATACAAACCTAGATTTAATATTACTCATAAATTATTTATAAATAATAACAGTTTTAAATATTTGCATTGACTTAACTATTCATAAGATAGTTTAGATTTATATTTTTAATATAATTTGAATTTCTATAGTTTTTTTGTTTGCTAAAAAAACAAATAGAACTAAAATTTTATTTTTTTTGTCTTTAATTTTTCTAATGGTTATATGGTTAAAAACCGTAAAACCGAAAAACCGAACCGTTTTTTATGGTTAACCGATTTACCGGTTAACCGTTTAAAATTTTAGGTTTAGGTTTTTAATTTTAAAAACCGTATTACAATGGACCGGTTTACAAATTGCCCTCATGGACCGGTTAACCGGTCCATGCCCACCCCTATTTACGAGGTGAGCACTTCTTCGTGGAGGAGCGAAACCGTCGCGAATCACGGGTTTCTTACGTTCTGTTCCGGTGATCGAAAACGTACTTATTTGAAAGGTGTTTATCATTGGCTTGCTCGTATTCCGGGCAAACGATCATCGAAAAGAAAATTATTATCTTCGTCTCGTTTAAAATCCGAAACGTCTTCGGGGAAATTAGCATTAGCTTCTTTTGATTTTGAATTCGAGGTATTTAAAGAAACGAAAATCCCCGACGAATTAGCCGAAGACAACGAAAATCAACTTTCTTTAATCGTTTGTGGTGATTCATTAGCTTTGATACAACATATATCATGGCAATGTCGTGGGTATTGCAAGAATTGTTGTATTTGGGTGTTGAACGAACATGGTTGGAGTAAACTACGTAGTTTTGGCATGCATGATTATGGAGGGCTGGTTACGGTTTTAGGCTTTAGAAGAAATGGTAGAATTCTACTTCAAATGAAAAGTAATGAATTGGCTTCATGTGATTCTAATACTCAAAAAATTATTTGTCATGGAGCTTATCCTTGTCGGAGTTATTTTCAAGTGCATGATTACGTCGAAAGTCTCGTTTTGCTCGGATAGTTAGTATAGACAAAACGAATTAGCTAAAGTAATATTTTTAAGGCCAAATGACCAAAAAATACCAAACATTTTATATAAACTTCACAAAATTTCAAATCTTTAAATTTTTTCAATTTATCCAGAAACGCATGATTTCGTTTCAATTTTATCCAACTATACAATTTTGCTTCTACGGCGCTGATGTGTGTCATGCCACATCAGCACTACGTAGGCGTTGATGTGTGTCATGCCATATCAGCACCACGTAGGCGCCACATGAGTAAAATTTTATAATTGGACAAAATTGAAATAAAATTGTACATTTCATGACAAATTGGATAAAATTAAAAGGTTTAAACTTTTATGAAACTTTCATGAAAGATTTGTTTTTTTTTATTATTTTACCTTTTTTTTAATGTATATACATTATTCATCAAAAAAATATCCGTTCGTTTTTCATGTAATATGTAACGTTTCTTCCTTTTTATGTGATTTTGTGAAATGTATTTGATTGCAATTAACGTTTCCTCGAGGAATCACCACATCTATTCTTTTATTGGTTTGTTATTTATTTTATACACTGGTTAATTGTAAGTTTGGTATCTATACTAATTGTTATTACAACTATTTTGAATTTTTTATTTTTTTTATCAAAAATAGAAATCTATTATAGTTATTAGCGGAGTTAGAGGGGATTAATTACTATTCATTTTTATTTTTCTAAACAGTTAACCAACGGTCTGAGAGAGTCGGGTTCCAACGCCCAATCTCATACTACTATGAATTCTAAAATATTATTAAATATGATCGGCGGATTTATCCCTTTAATAGTATTTACAACAAAGAGTCTATTAACCCCTCCAACTTAGTACCAAAATATCAATAATGTTTAAGTTTGTTTTTTATGAAAAAAAAAACTCATAACTTGTTAACATTGGGCCAGTTTATACTATTTGCCTTCAAGACCAATCTTGACTCGGGTGTAATTTATTCAAAATTGATTTATCATAAAATATGAATTTGGAATTTTTTTTATTTTTTGAATCAAGTTGAGGGATGATATGAGCCTTTGTTGATAAGATTTCATTAATTTATAAATAATTGGCATATGGCATGATGTATTCAAAAGTTAATTTTAGAATATATTTAGATATGCCTGTGAGACCTAGTCTAAATGGATAAAGCGCTCCAGTACAGTTCTGAAATCTCGATTTTGTCTCAGTATGGCCAGTTTTTAAAAGCCGATTTAAAATAAAAGTTTAATTACTAATTATTAACGTAATTATATTCTACCACGGTAAAAAAATTAGATATACTTAACTGCAAAACAAGGTAAACTTTTAAAATGTACATATGAAATTTCCTTAATTTATAATTTAGAAGTAAAAGGGTCATTTATACCTTTAAAGTTTGCCTCTATGATCAAATAAACCCTCAATGTTTTAAAAGATTCAAGTATGCCTTCAACGTCTTCAGAAAAGAACAACCATACCCCTAATTTTGACAACCAGGCCCCTATCGTCTCATTTATAAGTCAAAATTGGGGTTGGTGGTTCTCTTTTTAAAACAATAAGGGTATATTTGAACTTTTCCGAACGTTAAGGGCTTGCTTGATGCTGAAGTCAAACTTTAGGAGTATAAATAATCTTTTTCCATTATTTAAAACACTATAAATATATGTTAAAATGAACAATAAATTTTAAGATTATATTGAAATTGCTTTTAACCTTTTTAATTTGTACTAAAAGTTTAGCTAGATTTATAAAAAAGTGAAAAGGTTTTAATTTTTTAAATCATCAAAATTTCTCTAAAATACATTTTTGTAGAACAAAGGGTCATTTCATCTCCTCAATTCCACATAAAAAAACAAAAAAGTTATTTTCAAATAAAAAAGGCTTAATCACCAAAACCCCCTCACCTTATAACCTCTTTTCAAATGCATCCTGACGTTGTAATTTTGTCAGTTGCATCCTAATTCGCACCTTTGGTTTTCAATTCCACCCTCAAGTACTAAATTGATCTCTTTTTCATTTGAAAAAAATTAAAATAAGTCATCCATTTTTAACTTTTTATGTGAAAAAGAGTTCAAACGAGTACTTTATAAGGGTTTTTATGAATTTTTCCCGAGTGAAAAAAGTCTAATTTGATTTTGAGGGTAGAATTGAAACCCAAAGGTGCAAATTAGGGTGCAATTGACAAAATTGCAATGTCAGGGTGCAACTAAAAAGATGTTAAAAGGTGAGAGTATTTTTGGTGATTAAGCCCAATAAAAAAGGTCAGACATACTCATTTTAGTTGGCCATTTCGTATCGAAGATGCTCATCTGACACAAAAAAAAAGTGAGTTTCTTAATGAAAAATATAATTAATATTAATTAAGTCTGACTAACCCTAATTAATTCTAATGAATCCTAATTAGCCTTGATAATTAAAATTCTAATTTAAACCAATCAAAATCTAATTAATTCTAACTAAAACTGTTGGTTAAGTGTATTTGTGATTAGAGAAATGATTAAGCCTATTGCTAGGAAATTAAATTTGTTTGTTTGAGACCTATTGCTACGAAATTAAATTTGTTTGTTTGAGACCTAGAAAAGGAATTAATTCTAGATAATTTATCTAATTTAATGTTCATTTTATTATAGTAATTGATTAAATTGTTTTTATATATATTTCTCGAAATCGAACATTTGAAGCCGAAAAAATTAATATTGGGGAGAATAAAAAAGACAATTCTATTCTTTTTTATATACGAAAGTATTTTTAAAAATAAAAATACAATTTTTATATACAAAAAAATTATTTTAGAATTTAAATTTGAGTATCTCGAATTTTCTCACACAAATTAATTCACGAAATGTCGGAAGTTTGCATCATTTTAAAGAGTGTTTATGCAATATCATTCTTATAACAAGTTAATAAGTATTGATAAAAAAAACTAATTTTTTTTACTATTAAATATTTCAATAATATAAACGTATAATTGATTTAGTGGACTATTATTTACCGCCCCTAGATTACTAGGTACCGCCTTTCCTTTTTATCTTAATATTCTTTTACCTTTTTCTAATTTTAAAACCACATTCAAATCCTATTAACTCACATTCCAACACGAAGAACGGCTAACAAAATTTTTGGGTGAAAATATCGGAATCTAACTGAGAAAGAAGACGAGATAGCACGGTAAGTTTTTCGTTTATAATTTTGATTTTTTTTTTTTGAAAAATCTCATGGGAACGCATCCAGATTGCATCACACCATATGGTAGGGCGTAATCTGGGTACATCCCAGATAAAGAAATCGTTAAAGAAAACTTTACCTCGGTCGATTTTTCTTAATTTTAATAGTCATTCTTGAATGGATTGAAATCGTAACCGGCCATTATAAATTTTGGGATTGAAATTTGGTTGAGAGAAAAAAAATTATTATATTCTAATTAAAAGAAAAAGCGGTAATTTAAAGAGACAGTACTTAATAAATAGGGCCGGTTGGTTTATTGAACGAATGGCACAACCGTTTGTTTGTGCTAAACAATTTTTCAGTTTCATGTGCTTAACGTTTCTCTAAAAAAAAAAAAAAACATGTGCTTAACGTGGAAGATGCTATTTAGCTTTTTTTGAAGCATACAGTTCATGAGGGACTACTTTTACTTTTCTTTTTTCAACATCTTGCTTGCAAATAAAGCAAAGGAAAAAATCAACTTATTCTGACTTCAAAAACGGTGGGAATTTTTTTAGCTTAAATTATTTTAACATAATCACTAAATTTCAGTTTAAATGGGTAAAATTACTCAACTTCAATACCGTTTCAATCATTTTTTTAATATTGTTATATTAATATTTACATGTGGCAGATGTAAAATTAAAAAAAACAATATTATACAATTTAAAATTTTATGAATAAGTATAAAATTGTGCATAAAATTTATTAATTATCCGGGATACTTATTTGGAAAACCACATACATGACTAAAATTGGATGAAATGTTCAAAAATAAATATTTTATCGCTCAATGTAAAATTATTTTATTCAGTATTTAAAACAATTTATTTTGTCTGCTTCATATTATATGTGTATTGGAGATGTATCAACGATGAATTTCTGTGTGTGTGTGTGTGTATATATATATATATATATATATATATATATATATATATATATATATATATATATATATATATATAATTATTTTTTAATTTATAACATAGTATTTTTGAAAAATAAATATATTTTTTAAATAATTTTATAGTCGGTCTTAATTATTTTTGACTAAATGGTGGTGGACTCATAGAGATAACAGATGGATACTGGATAGATTTAATAATTGAAAAGATAAAACGTTTGTTTAAGGAATTAAACCTATATACAATATTAATTGTTTGTTGCCGAGAATTTATCTATTTGAACTATTATTAGTAAATACGATTTCAATTTTAGATTACTATAGAGATTGACTTCGTGTCATTTCAAATTGAAACAAAAAAATTAAAAAAACTATCACTTGTTAGATATTCTCAATATATCAAACTCATTAAAGTAATAGTAAATATTTATTGATTATTTATGAATCGAAATTTATAATTTCAGAAAGTAATTTAAATATATTTTCTTGATTTCAAATTACATTTAAATTGAATTTTACTATCAATTTGGTTAAATTTATCAGCTCAAACACTTCCATAAAAGATAAGCTTAATACTACCTAACGAATAGTCCATTACATACTGTTGGTTAAATTAATATCAACTAGAAAAAAAATTCTACATTAGCTTTTATTTTTTATTTTAAATTTATAGTTTAATAATATAAATGTCATATTCCAGCACAGAAATTTCCAGCTCATACCTTTTTTGTCGTTGACACTTTCTTATAGTGACGTGGCCCAATCTAATTCACTGAGTAGCATCTTGAGATTACGTATACAAATTGAACTCCACTTATTCAAACTAAAATTAGGCAATATGTCCCTATCATTGAACTTTTCCACCTTTGAATCTCTTGCTTTTTTTTTTTATCAAAATTTCAATGGCCTGCAGAGTAAGTAGTTGATTAAACCGAATTTCAGCTAAGCAAACTAACATAACATTTTGCATTTAGTTTATTTTAATTATCTGCGAGATATATTTAACATAACATTTCGCATGTTCCATGTCTACAGAGAAGGTAATTAGATTGTCGATACGCTGATTAAACACGAAATTTTACCTCTCGTATATTTGACGTAACTCTTTTCTGTTTTTTAGAGTTCTACTGTTTATCGTACCACAGTGGATAACTACCTTGTATATTCTACTATAGATTTATTTGATTTTTAATTTTATTATATGTCACGTTTTATTTTATGAAATAATTTTATGGATATTGTCAGCGAAATAATTTTTTTTAAAGGTGTTTCTGTAGGTTGTATATATCCTAATTATTCTACTACAGCTGTCTACTACAGCTGTCTAGCTGACATGGCACTTCCTTATTGGTGCTTTTATGTATCACACAGATTAGTATCTTAGAATAGTAGAATAGCAAGTAACGGTTATTTTTTGTGCTTCTTCTACAGCTCTGTATATAAGCTCATTAGTTAGCTTCTTGATCATTAATGAGAAATATAGATTCTTTCTCTCAAATTGATATTTTACATGGTATCAGAGCACTAGGAAGATCAAAACCTAGGGTTTCAAATTTTCTCTAAAATTGATCGAAGATAATCAATTACTTCTACTTTCAACTAATTGAAGAAGAAGAATGGAGGATAATAGCAATGTATCAGGAAGTCGCAACCATGAGAGGTACGCGAACAACTATAATGGTGATCCATTGATGTTACAGGGATCGGACCATCCTAATCTTACGCTGGTAAGTTCGCCATTGACAATCAACAATTATTTCAGCTGGAGTAGAGCTATTAAGATAGCTTTAGGTGCGAAAACTAAATTAGGGTTTATCAATGGTAAATGTACAATGCCAGATGAAGACTCTGATTCATATGAACAATGGATTAAAGTTGATTGTATGGTGATTTCTTGGCTATTGAATTCTATTTCTAAAGAACTATCAGGTGCTTTTTTGTGCGCAATCTCAGCTAAAGGATTGTGGGATGACCTGAAACAGAGATTTGGACAGAGTAATGGTCCTATGCTCTACCAATTGAAGAGGGAAATTGCTTCAATCTCTCAAGGAAATGATGAAATTTCTGTTTATTTTACAAGACTCAAATGTTTGTGGGATGAACTGGGCTATATGATGAACTTTCCAACTTGCAGTTGTGGAGCAATGAAGCAGTGCACCTGTAATTTGACTAAGTCTGTTATTGATTTTCACTCACAGGACAAGTTGATTCAGTTTCTTATGGGACTGAATGATGAATATGAATACTCAAGAAACCAGATTCTATTGATGGATCCTTTACCTAATGAGAATCGTGCCTACTCAATGATAATGACAGTAGAGAAACAAAGACAAGTTAGTGGACACATAATGCAAACTGTTGATAGCACAGCTCTCCTGGCAAAACCACAGAATTACCAAAGCAATAGCAAGGGAAACTGGGATGCAAAGAAGAGATATGGGGAAGACTACAAGAAAGATAAAAACAAAGGACATTGTGACTATTGCAATAGAGATGGTCATACAAAGGAAGGTTGTTTTAAACTGGTGGGATATCCTGATTGGTACAAAGGAAACAAAGGAAATGGACAGAAACAAGGGACTAGAATGGCAGCTCAAGTGAACACCTACAGTCCACAGAATGATAATCCTTTGGAAACAGAAGGAAATAACTGGAATCAAGCTTCGATGGGATATGAACAGCTGAGCAATACTTTAACTGATATGTTAAAGATCCTTAAAGGAAAGGCAGTTGCTGAGAGTGCATCAGGATCGAGTGGAAAGTTTGCTGGAACTGCAGAAAGACTTCCTATGGATCGTTATGCATTTGCAGGTACTTTTTCTTCTTATGCTCTCAATAGCTTTGGTATGTATGACTGTGATTGTTGGATTATAGATACAGGGGCTTCTGATCATATGACCTATAACAGTTCATCTTTTCTCACCAAAACCTCTTTAACTCAACCTATACAAGTTTGCCTACCAAATGGTTTTATACATTCCATATTTCAGACTGGAAACATTTCTCTAAACCCAAATTTATTACTAAGAGATGTACTGTATGTACCAAGTTTCAAGTATAACTTACTGTCAGTTAGTAAGTTGGTACAATCAAATCATCTTAAAGTAACATTCTATTCTAAATACTGTCTCATACAGGACCAGAAGACTAAGGTCATACTGGCAAAGGGGCAACAAATGGGAGGATTATACAAACTTGATCCTAGCAGTTTTTTCACACCATCTCCTTGTACAAACTCTTCAACTAATAATGTTTTTTCATCCAATATTAATAAAGACAATCCTTCTCATTGTTCTCCAAATACTGCTATGAATGTTCATTGTGATTTTTCTGATTCTTTTCTTTGGCATGCTAGATTAGGACATGTCAGCTTGCCTGTTATTAATCACATTCCTGAATTAACCATTCTTAAACCACACACTGAAGTTTGTGAAATCTGTCCTCAAGCAAAACAGCATAGGCATCCTTTTCCTTACTCAGAAATTAAAACCAAATTTGTCTTTGATATGCTACATGTGGATCTCTGGGGTCCTTATAAAACAACATCTTTTCAAGGCTCTCACTATTTCATCACCATTGTTGATGATAAAACTAGAGTAACCTGGACTCTCTTGTTAAAACAAAAAGTAGATTGTTCTACTACTTTTCTTCATTTTCTTAAAATGATTAAGACTCAGTATCAAGCCCAAGTTAAAATCATCCGAACTGATAATGGTCTTGAATTCACTAACCAAAATGTTTCCTCTTATCTTCAAGACCATGGGATTATTCATCAACTCACTTGTCCCTACACACCACAACAAAATGGTGTAGTAGAAAGAAAGCATAGACATCTTTTAGAAGTAGCTAGAGCCCTTAGGTTTCAAGCTAATCTACCAAAACGTTTTTGGGGTGATTGTGTACTTACAGCTACTTATCTAATCAATAGACTTCCAATGAAACTGCTAAATTGGAAATCCCCATATGAAATGTTTCACTCAAAAATCCCAGACTATTCCTTACTCAAAGTGTTTGGTTGCTTGTGCTATGCTGTAAACAACATTCCATTTAAAGATAAATTTGACAGCAGGAGTATCAAATCCATTTTCTTAGGTTATTCTTCTGTTCAAAAGGGTTACAAACTGTTAAACCTATCTACTGAACAATGTTATGTCAGTAGGGATGTAAAATTCTTTGAACACATTTTTCCTTTTCAAAAATCTGTCTTATCATCTGATACTTCTTCTATTCCTTTACCTCTTACTTCTACTGATGCTCCTGATTCACTATTTTCTCCTCCTACTGTCATACCTTCCATTCCTGAACTTCATAATCCTCCAACTGATGACAATCTTCCAGAACATGACTCACCTATTCCTTTACCAACTAGACATACTACCAGAACCCATCACCCTCCCACTTGGTTTAAGGACTATCATGTTCCCATAATATCTAAAACAAAACCTACATGCCTAACCATCACCAAATCTCCTACCTACCCTTTACCTGAATTTTCACTACTTACAAAATCTAATGATCAGATAAGTTCTAGTTCTATAATTCAAGAACCATTTTCATATAATCAGGCTAGGAAAGATCATAGATGGATTTCTGCTATGCATGATGAATTAACAGCTCTGGAAAACAATGGAACTTGGATACTTACATCTTTACCTGCAGGCAAGATTGCTATAGGTTCTAAATGGGTGTATAAAATTAAACATAATCCTGATGGTAGTGTGGAAAGGCTTAAAGCCAGACTTGTAGCAAAGGGTTACAATCAGATTGCAGGTCTTGATTATAAGGAAAGATTTTCTCCTGTAGCAAAGTTAGTTACTGTCAGATTACTTATTGCACTGGCAGCAGCTAAAGGATGGTTTTTAGAACAATTGGATGTTAATAATGCTTTTTTACATGGAACTTTGGAAGAAGAAGTTTACATGTTACCCCCTCAGGGTTATACTAAAGCCAACTCTACAGAAGTATGCAAATTGGTTAAGTCATTATATGGTCTGAAGCAGGCCTCAAGACAATGGAACATCAAATTCACAACTTCTTTACTCAGCATTGGTTTTATACAATCCACTAATGACAACTGCTTGTTTACAAGATTTCAGGATAATCATTTCACTATTCTACTTGTATATGTGGATGATGTAATTCTTGCTGGAGACAACATGGCTGTTATTTCTCAGGTGAAGCAGTTTCTACATACTGAATTCACCATTAAGGATCTTGGTCCTTTGAAATACTTTCTTGGTATTGAAATTCATAGAGATTCTTCAGGGATTTCTCTTAATCAGAGAAGATATATCTTGGACATTCTTGCTGATTCAGGATATACAGCAGCTAAGCCTTCTCTATTTCCTCTTCCTGCTAACATAAAGCTTACCATGGAGGATGGTGCTTTACTTGATGATCCTGACCAATATCGCAGACTTATTGGTCGTCTTTTGTATGTCACAATTACTAGACCTGATATTAGCTTCTCAGTTCACCTATTGAGCCAATTTATCAGTTCATCTAAAGTTCCTCACTGGGAAGCTGCTTTACATCTTCTTCGATATCTCAAGCACTGTCCATCCCTTGGATTATTCTACTCTTCAACCAATGATTTTACTCTTCAGGCATACTGTGACTCAGATTGGGCAGCCTGTCTTGACTCTCGCAGATCCGTTACTGGTTACTGTGTGTTTATTGGTTCTTCTCTAATATCATGGAAGAGTAAGAAACAATCCACTGTTTCCAGATCTTCAGCAGAGGCAGAGTATCGCTCTATGGCATCCACTACCTGCGAGCTTCTTTGGCTCAGTTACATTTTGAAGGATTTGCATATATCCTTATCTTTACCAGTCTCTCTATTTTGTGACAACAAAGCTGCTATTCACATTGCTGGTAACCCTGTTTTCCATGAACGTACCAAACATCTGGATATTGACTGTCACTTGGTTCGTGAACAGTATAAGAAGGGTTTTCTTCATCCTACATATACTCCCTCGAAGCTCCAGTTGGCAGATATTCTCACCAAGTCTTTGGGTGCTGCTCCTCATCAGTTTCTTCTGTCCAAGTTGCAACTTAGTTCGCCAGCAGATGCAACTTGAGGGGGGGATGTAGGTTGTATATATCCTAATTATTCTACTACAGCTGTCTACTACAGCTGTCTAGCTGACATGGCACTTCCTTATTGGTGCTTTTATGTATCACACAGATTAGTATCTTAGAATAGTAGAATAGCAAGTAGCGGTTATTTTTTGTGCTTCTTCTACAGCTCTGTATATAAGCTCATTAGTTAGCTTCTTGATCATTAATGAGAAATATAGATTCTTTCTCTCAAATTGATATTTTACAGTTTCACACGTCCAAAGACAATTTCTAATTTTCATATTCCAACTTTTTACTTAAAAATTGATTATTATTATTATTATTGGGCTAATTAATTTTGTATTTAAATTGATCTATTAATTTAGTTAAATTAATTTTAGTTAAAATTATTGTAACTGTCGATTCTGTTAAAGAAATGAAATAATTCAGCTAGTTTATTTTTAGTTAAATTAAGATCGACCTATTGATTTCGATTAATTTAGTTAACTCGGTTTTAATTAAAAATACTAATTCCATCAATTTTTAAAAAAGATTGATCATTTATTAACAGTTAATCCGGTCAAATTGGTTTTAATTTTAATTACTAATCCCATTAATTTTTAAAAAGATAAAATCATGTATTACTATTAATTCGGTTCTAGTTGAATCCAAACCGATTAATTGCTCACCCATACCCACATCTACCCAATCCAAAATCTTATCCAATTATTGTCATTTAACCACTGCCTATATTCTTACATAAAGAGTTGAAACTTGGATACCGACATATATCTGGTATCCTATCTTCAAACAAACAAAGCAAACAAAAATCATGTTAGAAAATATCCATCAAGAAATTCTGATCGAAATCCTGAAGAGACTTCCGGTTAGATCTCTTCTAAAGTTCCGGTGCGTCAGCAAATCATGGAACTCTCTAATATCAAGCTCCACTTTCATTTCTTCTCAGGTCAGCCACTCCACCGGCCCCAACAGCAGCATCAAATCTTACTCATTCGTCAAGCAAAAATCCGTTCCGGATTGTAAAGAACGGTTCATTTTATATAACGACGGAGACGATGATGAAGATTTCACGATCCATCGAGAACTTGATGAGTTTCCTTACAAAGATCAGAGATATCTTGAGGTTATTGGTTCTTGTAAGGGTTTGATATGTTTATCGGATTCTCGTTACGCTCGTTTTTACGTGTGGAATCCGATCGTGAAAAAATGTCTGACAATTTTTTCGTTGGATAGTTCGTTTGTCGTTGGTTTCGGATATGATTACAAGAAAAACGACTATAAAGTCGTAAAGATTTTGCATCAACCGGAGAAGACTAAGATGTCAATCGAAGTCAAGATTTACGAGGTGAGCACTTCTTCGTGGAGGAGCAAAACTGTTGCGAATCACGGGTTTGTTACGTTCTGTTTTGGTGATCGAAAACGTACTTATTTGAACGGTGTTTATCATTGGCTTGCTCGTATTCCGGGCAAAGACGGATCCTCGTCGGGGAAATTAACATTAGCTTCGTTTGATTTAGGAATCGAGGTGTTCAAAGAAACGAAAATTCCCGACGAATTAGCCGAAGACAACGAAAATCATCTTTCTTTAGTAGTTTGTGGTGATTCATTAGCTTTGATTCAGCATTTATCATGGAAATCTGATGATTTTTCATGGAGTCTTGGGTATTATGAGAATTGTTGCATTTGGGTGTTGAATGAGTATGGTTGGAGTAAACGACGTAGTTTTGGCGTGCATGATTATGGAGGACTAGTTAGAGTACTAAGCTTTAGAAGAAATGGTAAAATTCTGCTTCAAATAAAAAATAGTGATTTGGCTTCATGTGATCCCGAGACTCAAAAAGTTACTTGTCATGGAGGATATCCTTATCGGAGTTATTTTAAAGTGCATGATTACGTCGAAAGTCTCGTCTTGCTCGGATCGCCGGTATAGACAAACTGAATTTATCTAAAATAACAATATATATATGTTCGTATTTCATGTAATATGTGGTAATTTGTAACGTTTCTTCTTTCATGTTATTTTGTAAAATTTGGTTGATTGTTATATTCTGGCTCCATATATTAGCTTCAAAATTCTCGAGGGATCTTTTCTATATCTTAACTTTTAGGCTTAATCACCAAAAAATGCCAAACCTATACGTTTTGTGTCAATTATAGCCAAACCTTTAAAAATCACCAGATTTAGCCAAACCTTATATGTTCTGTTTCTTTTTTAGCCATTTTTGAATCGAACCGGTTTTTCTGACACCGTGTCGTCCACGTCACCACTAAGCAATTGGCTGACATGTCAGCTTAAATATTTAAATAAAGTTTGGCTATAACCGACACACAAAAAATAGGTTTGGTATTTTTTGGGTGAATAAACCTAATTTTAAATTCAAGCCAATTTTTAAGTTTAATAATTACTAAATTAATTATATCATTTATGAAATTTATATATATATTTAAAAATAATTAATATTTTCTATTTAATACTAATTTTAATTAATTTTAATTTTTTATTAAACCTAATTAAATCTAATAAATTTATATTATAATATATTTTAATGAATATGTAATTAAAAAAATGAATTAATATATTACTTAGGAATTAATATTGAATTAAATTTGGTGAAAGGATTTAATGTTCATGATGATTTTAAACTTGATTTATTATTTTTAATGTTGTTGAGATCTTGATATAACTGGATTTAGGTAATAAATAAAATAGTTATGTGTAAATTAAGGTAAGTTTTTGGCTATGCCGAGTAAAATAACATATGCGTTTATACTTATAAACATCATGAATATATTGATTACACCACAATGAGTTTCACTTTTTAAAGAGAAAATAATGAGAAAATAATTACACTCGTCCTTTAAATAAGCAGTCTATTCAGTGATTATTTTTATATTTATGTGTGTATAGTTTAATTACGAACACTGTAGTATGTTTGTTGTGTATATTACTCTCAGATTGTTCGTTGGAAGACGAACACTTGGGTCTCAAACGGCAGCGGTGTCAAAGAACCGACGACTGGAATTTAAAAAAAAAATAAGATGAATATGGCATTTTTTGTTTTTAATAGAATTTAAATTAATTATATATCCATCAAATATGTAAAAAACATTTATTAGAATTATTTAAATTTAGTAAAAAAAATAAATTAATTTTAATTAGCGTTAAATAAAAATATTATTTTTTAAATATATATGAATTTTATTATAATATAATTAATCATTTAATTATTTAATTTTAAAATTAGTTTTATTCACCAAAAAATACCAAACCTATGCATTTTGTGTCAATTATAACCAAACCTTATTTAAATATTTCAGTTGTCATGCCAGCCAATTGCTTAGTTGGCGGTGACGTGGACGACACGGTGTCATAAAAACCGGTTCGATTCAAAAATGGCTAAAAAAGAAACAGAACATATAAGGTTTGGCTAAATCTGGTGATTTTTAAAGGTTTGGCTATAATTGACACAAGACGTATAGGTTTGGCATTTTTTGGTGATTAAGCCTAACTTTTATTGGTTTGTTGTTTATTATATACATTGGTTAATTGCAAGTTTGGTGCCTATACTTAATTGTTTTTACAACTATCTTGAATTTCTGTTTCTATATTGTTAAGTATGGTCTGTTCGGATTTATCCCTACATGATTTTCCAAAGAAAGAAGTATGGCTGGTTAGAAGCTATCTACTATGTAATAATTTTAGAGCAAATTAAGTTGAGGTTTTTGTAATATACTATAATTAACAGTTTAGTATTTTTTATTTCAAAAGTCTACTTAATGCTCTCTCAATTTTAATTTCGTTAACTGAGAGACCCTTCCGTTAATTTAAAGGACTAAATCGTTTAACAAAACTAAAATTGAGGTACCAAATCGTTTAAAGTGAGGTACCAAATTGTTTAATAAAATTAAAATTGAGAAATCAAACCATTCACGAAATGAAAGGTGGTGTGCCAGATCGTTTGAAAATAAATGTCAAAAATAACGGAGGGGCTTAATAATTAACGGATTCGAAACTGAGGGACCATTAAGTAGACTTTTGAAATAAAAAACAGTAAATTGTTAATCATAATATACTTCACAGACCTCAAAGTAATTGGCTCATAATTTTAATCCTTTTAAATGTTTAGAATTAATTAAGATTTTTTTAAAAAACAAATCTGACCCTGCCATTTAGATGAAATTGACGATTTAGAACGGAAAATTGTAATTAAAAGAAGATGTGGAAACCTTATGAGGCTTTTAACCTTTTCTCTTTCAAGTTCAACAAACAATACTGACTGGAGCAACGGCAACGTTTTACTGCAGCTTCTCTTTGGTACTAAAATTAATTGATGATTCTGATTTTCGTTTATTAAGAACAAGTTAAGGAATTAAACAATGTCAAATTATCTGTGTGAAGAAGTTGTGGTTGAAATCTTGAAGAGACTGCCGGTCCAGTCTCTATTGAAATTCAAATGTGTTTGCAAATCATGATACATTCTAATCACAAACCCTTTGCTGAGATTTTCAACTTAGCTCCAATTCTTGGAAGTCCGTTACCATTAAGAATCTAGATTATGTTGAATACTGTTCGGAACCTCTTGTTGAGTGGAATGGCGTTCTTCATTGGTTCGCACAGATGTGCAATGGCGGAAAAAACATGATAGCATCATTTGATTTGAGCAGCGATGCATTTCAAGAGTTCATGCTCCCTCATGCACTAGTTGAAATGGATGGTGATCACTCTTTTGTTTCTCTAACAGTGTACAACCAGTCATTAGCTGCGATACACTACGAAGAACGGGATGGGACACTTCAAATTTTAAATGTTCAATTTGGATTATGAAAGAGTATGGTGCAGCAGAATCCTGGACTAAACAACTTACCATTGATATACAAAATCATGGAGGTTTATTGGAGGTGCTAGGCTTTCAAGGGAATGGTCGAATTCTTTTTGAGTGTCCCTTCAGTCGGATAGTTTCTTATGATCCTCGGACACAAAGGGTCACCCCTCTTGGGGTCTATGGAAGTTTCGTCGAAGTGCATTCTTAAACGGAGAGCCTTGTTTCACTTAAGGGAAAACGGAACAACAACAAGGTTAAAGCAAGCATAGAAGAGTAAGACTGAATTTCTGAGCAAACTATTCTAAAAATACACTGCTCTAGCAAGTTGCACTCTATGTTTTGTTGCTGTTGTCTTTGATCATGAAACGGAAACATGCATGAACAGCTAACTTAACTGTCCTTTTGATGATTTTTATGATATTTATGTAACTCAAAATTTGGGATTATGTGTTCGTGTTATGATTTGGTCTGTGATTGCATGTCAGCCTGTCCGGTCGGATAGCTAATGAGAGAAATGATTGCATAGTTATGAGTTTTTTTTTATGATTCAAAAATGCTTTGGCACTCTGTTTTTTTGCTGTTGCTGTCTTTGATCATGAAACTGAAACAAGCATAAACAACTAATTTAATTTTCCTTTTATGTCTTTTTAACGTTTATGTAATTGATAATAAAGCATTGTGTGTTTATGTTATGGTTTGGCGTGTGTCTAATTGAAAATATGGTTGCATCAGGTTATGATTCTAAAAAGAACAGAGTTTATGGTTTTTGGTCAGATTAATTGATGGAGGATTATTGGCTTCTAAAATGATTCTGTGATGATGCTAAACTTTTTTTTGGCTGTTTTGGCTATTTGAGATGAATTATAAGGGAGTCTTTGGTATTATGATTGTTGCATTCGGGTGTCGAATAAGTGCGGTTGGAGTAAACCACGTAGTTTGTTTTGCAAGATTATGGAGGGTTAGTTAGGATACTAAGCTTTTGAAGACATTGTAAACATTTGATTGAACTTAATTCTCAGTTGTCATTTATATACGTTGTTAGTTTGATTGAAGACAAATAATTTTTTTTAGCTATAGCTAGAAAAACTAAAATGCACTAAACAATATTTGTGTTTGTTCTACTATCATGTAGCAGAAAACTCAACATATTATTAGATTAGAAGTGGACAATACCAATACATTACAGTGTGGAATTATTGCAATTATGTTTTGAGATATATATGGCTGTGATGGTTAGTCAGTCCTACAATGGTTCTGCTTCTCTGATGGCGCTGCTCCTCCAACAGCACTTGTGTTGTTTTAAATCTACACGCATCTATGACTAGACTGTCGTAAGAGCTATATATACAGCAGCAATGCAACTTGGAATCATCAAATGCCGAAGAGAATGCATTACACCTTGATCTTCTTGTAAGAACAAGACATTGATTCTGGAAACTATCATGGCTTTTCATCATCTCCAAGTTTGGTACTTCTCAACATCCTGAAACCCCAACACAAAATATTAATGGGTTCAAAATTTTCCATAGTCTTTGTGCTTAATGATAGGAGTATTTTACTCCTATCTAGAGTGTCGTTTCCGCATGCTTTTATAACGTTTTATCACGGTTTTATGGTATTTCGAATGCCTTATTACGTGTTTTATTATTTCAGGTACTTAGGAGCATTGCGAAAGCATTTTGGTGCAAAAGTTGGAAAAGACGACAAAAGCGATGCGGAAGCTCATTTGCAAATCTGAAAAGCTGACCCCTGTGCACTATTTGACCAATTTGGACTAGCTAGAAACCTAAAATGAACATGTGATCTCCATGAAAGTTAAAGTAGAAGTCCTAAGCTTTCCAACGGTTCAAGAATCGACTCAATCAGACATTTCTACACCGAGTTACGAAGGTTTGAAGATCGAGATCCGGAGCAGAAAATGGTTGCTCGAATCGAGCTCCTCATTTAGCCCAAGGAGCTCTATTCGAGCTTGGGCTTGCTGGAAAGGGGAAATCTGATTTCAAGATGCAACAAGGCTTTATTAATTTACTATTTTGGGCCCAACACATGTGTAAATGAATGTTTGTCTTTTTCCTTTTTTTTGTAGGTACTATAAAAGCAACCTTACCTCTACTTTAGGTCAAGAAGATTTCCCTAGACTTTATTATATTAGTGTACTTTTGAATCTTCTCCTAATTTTAGAAATCCCTAAGTTTAGTCCTTTTCTTCTTCAATAGAATTTCCAGATTTTTATATTTTCTACCATTGTTGAATGCTTGAGCTTTTTCTATTGAAGATTTATTCTCATTTATTATTGAAGTATTATCTTATTGAATGCTATTGGCTTGGGTTTCTACAAGGGTAATTAGATCTATCTCTTCAATGATTTATTGTTCTTATTGCTTGATGGTTGTTGATTTAACCATGGTTGGCTAAATCCCCTTGTTTGGGGGTTGAAATGAAGTTTAGAGATGTATGATTTGGGTTAGGGTTTGGGCTTATTGTTGTTGTTCTAATTGATATCCCTAATGCTTGTTTTAGATTAGCTACCTAAAGCATGATTCTAGGTTGGTTAACACTTTAAGAGAAGGTTAATTAATTGGATAGATCAATTAGGATCCTAATTAATGACACCATGAGAGTTGGTTAGAAATTAGGAAACCTTAGAGTGGATTGTTAATCGCTAATTGGCTTGTTAATCGTGTTTAGTGCCACGAGAGTGGATTAGGCTTGGTTGGTTGGCTTGTGTGTGGTTTTGTAGCTCTTTGAGGCTCGAGAGAGCGGGAGTTATGCTTTAGGAACGCTCGGTTCACGTTTCGAAGCCCTAGACCCGAACCCTTTGATTGCATGACCTAAGTGTAGTTTCGACCTCCAAACCCCTTTATTATTTGAGTTACTCGGTATTGTTAAATTGCTTTAGTCTTGTAGAATTGATTGGTTGTTAATTGCAAGTTTAGTATTAGTTAATTGCTTATGTTAAATTGATACTTGAATTCTAATCCAATTGTTTATTGTGCTAAACGAATTGATTAGCAACTAAAGTTCATTCTCATCAATCGCTCTAGATTCACTCCTCGTGGGATCGATTCCGACTTCCGGATTATTACAAGTTGCGCTTTTAGCCAACAAGTTTTTGGCGCCGTTGCCGGGGAGTGACGAGTGTTTATTGATTGATTGAAATTAGTTATTGTTCGTTCGAGTTAGCTCTATTTTCTGTTTTTATCACTTTTGTTGTTTTTGCTTCTTTCCGGATTTACGCGTGGTTTGTTTGTTGTTGTTTGTGTAGGAGATCGACTATAGTGTATGCACAATACACGAAGGGCCAATCTTCCGCTAGAACCGTTCCAAGACAACCTCGGGAGAATTGAAACAAGTGTGAGAAGGGAGAATCGTATACCCGTTATCATGGAACATGGGTAAGATAACTATGAGGAGGAGCAATATCACCCTCAAAACCATGGAGTGAGGCAACATCCGCCTCCTCCACTCGATGAAAGAAATCGGCAAGAGCAACAAGGGGACAATCACCCTCAAGTTCAAGGCCATCAAGCACAAAGACAAACTTTGGGGGATTTCTTCCTCCCGGATGTGGATAACGCCACTTATGGGTGCTTTGCAAAACCGGTCACCGCGGATACTTTTGAAATCAAGCCTAGCACGATTCAACTCCTAGAGAATCGGTGCCAATTCTTTGGGTTACCAAGTGAGGATCCGAATGAACACATAGCCAAGTTCTTGGGAGTGTTGGACACATTCAAGCTCTATAATGTCACCGCCGATCAAATCAAGCTTCGGATGTTTCCATTCTCACTAAGAGATAAGGCTAGCTTGTGGCTTCGATCATTACCTAATGCATCAATCCACAATTGGCGGGATCTTGCTCAAGCTTTCCTTCACAAGTACTTTCCGATGGGGAGAACCGCAAAGTTGACAAAGGACATCATTGATTATTACCAATATGAGGGGAAATCTCTCTATGAAACTTGGGAGAGGTTCAAGGATCTCCAAAGGCACGTACCTCATCATCAACTTGTAAGGGAGCATGTGCTTCAAATATTCTATAATGGTTTGGGAGAGATTACAAGATCTACCATTGATTCGGCTGCGGGAGGTTCTTTGATGCAAAAGACGCTTGATGAGGCTAATGAGTTTATTGAAAAATTGGCTATGGTGCGTAGCACCTGGTCCTCGGAAAGGAGAAGACCACCGGCTCAAAAGGCATTCATGACACTCGACCAATCCAAGGAGTTTGAAGCAATGAAAGCCATGAATGCCTCTTTGCAAAGTCAAGTTGATGCCTTGAAGAAGCAAGTGGCTCCACGGAATGCTCCGGTTGCGTATGTCCAAGTGGGTTGTGAGCATTGTGGAGATTTCAATCATGAAAGTAATGAGTGCTATGCCACAGGTCAAGCGTGGAGCGAACAAGTGAATTATGTGGGAGGTCAACGCCAAGGGAATGATCCTTACTCGAATACCTATAATCCGGGGTGGAGAAACCATCCTAACTTCGGATGGAGGAATCAAGAGGGCCAAGGCAATGTGCAAGAAAATCAACAAGCGGGTCCTAGTTTCCAAGGAGGAAATAGGCCCCAACAACAAGGTCCTTATCAAGGCTCTTATCATAACCATCAAGGGTATGGAAACAACTATGGTGGTAGACCTCAACACCCTCCGGGATTCCAACCACAAAAGAATACGGATGAGGGAAATGTGCTTTTCAAGGTGCTAGAGAAGTTAGAGAAAATCGAGCACCCCTAGAAGAATGGAGAGCTCGATTCAAGCTGGGCAAATCTGGAGACCAGATTTGCCCAGCTCGAATCGAGCTAGACATTTCAAGGGTGGGCTCATTCGAGCCCACCTTTATTAAGGGGGGGGGGGGGATTTTTTTTCCTTCTTGGCTTTGAAATGTTCCTATTGGTTGGTGTTTTAAGGCTCTTGGATTGATGAGGTGTTTAAATCTTGGCCTTCAAATTAGAAAAACAATTCACAAAGATCAATGACATGGCAAGATCTCCACCCCTCCTCTCATATTTTTGAAATTTTACCACAAAAAGAACTCCAACACTTCTTCTTCTCCAAATTCTTTTCCACAATTATCAAAAACTCCATAGCCAAGAACTCCATTCTCTTTCTTCTAGCAAATATTCTCAAAGCTCTATCTCCACCATACTAAAGCCAAACTCAAAACTAAACATACTTCCAAACACCCTTTTCCTTCCTCTACAATGTCCCGGAATACAAGAGCAAGACGAGCCTCCAAGCAAAAATCCATACCCCCTAGTGAGCAAGAATTTCAAGATGAGCTACCACCACAACCTATCCGTTCTTCAAAGAAAACAACCACTTCCGGGGCTCTTTCACGGAAATACAAGGCACCCTTCAAAATCCGCTCGGTTAGTGAGGGTGAACGCTATGAAAAGCTTTCGAAACTTGGTGTCACCGATGCTTATGAAATTTGTTGGATGACTATGGAAAAATTGGGCATTGATGAGAAGTTGAATGATCTTATTCAATTCCTTTTTCTTGATAAGTTGATAAGGATACCGCATGAGCAATGTGAAGCGCTCACATACGAATTCTTCACTACACTTGAGACCACCACCGACACTTCTATTTTCGGTTGGACGGCAAGGAGCGGGAATATTCCATGATCAACTTGTATCAAGACTTTGGGTTAACCGACTTAGGAATGAAAGAATTGTCGGATAAGGGTGATTTTGATGCAAACGTGATATGGAACAAGGCATCGGGGAAACCAAGTTACGACTCACACATTTCCAAGTTGAAAGAGGTTCGGGATATTGCCACCATAATCTTGCTTAAGTGGTACGGCTACACCTTCTATGGACGCCATGAGCATCACAAAGTAGCGCGGTCGGATTTGTTCCTTTTGCAAGCTTTGAATCACTCAACGGAACGAGAGAAGCAAGTGCATTTGGCGTATCGGTTGATGAAGTTGCTCCAAGAGGAGCCTAAAGCTCAAAAGAAGAAAGGATTCGGATGGTTGGTGTTGTTTTTGGCACGAAAAGATCCGGAGTTTGATGAAAGCAAGTATCAAATTCAACCGCCACGAATGATAGACATGGATCACTTGAGTATCGGAGGGTATGTGAGGAAGGAAAGAGTTGTGGGAAAGTACAAGCACGATTATTGGGTGGAAGCACATCCCGGCGAACCAATTCCGCCTAGGTTGCGCGCATCACCAAGGCAAGAAGTAGAGCCGAGGCGAGCTAAAGAGTCGGTGCGACGGAAAGACAAACATGCGGCCGGAACAAGCGCCGAAGGAGGAGCAATACCGGAGGGCGTGCAATGGGAGCCTCCCGCTCCTAATGTGGATACAAGGAATGACTTTGAAGCCACCCAACTCTGATTCATGGAGGATCAACGCAAGATGTGGGCACGTATGGAATATCGCCTAACGAGGCTTCATGATCGACAAAGGCGCCACGAGGAGAAATTACGTGACTATTTCAATGCCCCGGGGGCGCCGGCTTATCCATCTCCAACTCCATCGCCCGAACCACCGGAATTCGACTAAAACAAGATTTGCATTTCTCTAACTCAACTCATACAATTTTGCTTTATATTTCTTGCTTAGGGACTAAGTTCGAAATAGTGTGAGGAGGGTTGGTCAATTGTATGTCGTTAGTTGAAATTTATCTTGTTTTATGCTTTAGTATGTTTTATTTTGTTTTGTTGTTTAGTTGTGTTAGTGGTCTAGTTGTCGAGTCGCCTCCGCTATATGTCACGGGCTTGGATTTTCTAACCAAAGATCCGTGCGGCACTAGTGAACTTTTCTCGAACAAGTTACTAGTCAGCCTCTCTCGAAGTGTTTAAAGACACTTAAGCGGAAGTAAAGATCGTAAGATGGCGAGAACGTATGAAAGCTTGTATTACTTTATGAAAGCTTGATTACACAACTCTTGGATACTTTACAAATGAGAGAGTGAGGTTATATATACTCCTCCACCTCCTCAATGAACGGCTAAGATCTACTTGATCTAATGGTCCATATTCTACATCTAGAATATTCTATACAATTCTATACAAAGATAGAACTAAGTATGCACATCTACACAAGTCTAGAGAGTTCTAGCAAACTCTTAGACTTAAGGAGGGAATTCTAAGGAATTCCATAAGAGACTTGGGGAATGCTTTCTAGATTATTCCGGAGAGTCTTGTGAAGAGACTTACGAAGAGAATTCAAGAGAATTCTAGAGAACTCCGGAATATAACCTCGTTTCGGTGCGAGGATTTTCACGGTCCGTAACATTCTCCCCCACTCAATCGGCAGACGTCCTCGTCGCATCCTCCTTGTATGCTTCGATTAGTCCCTTGCTATTCCACAAGTTGAGTTCGTGCTCCCAACTTGCCTCGCTCTCGGGTGCTCCCTTCCACTTCACAAAATACTCAACATAGCTCGGATGGGTGCCCCGCCTTGGTATGACGCGATGCGCCAAAATCTCTTCGACATCACGCTCGGGTAATGTCGTGATGGCCGTCGGTGCTCTCTTTGATTCGCCTCTACTCGGATCGTCCTTGTCCGCATTGTAAGGCTTTAGTAAGCTCACATGGAACACCGGGTGCATCTCTAAGTGTGAAGGTAGCGTCAAGCGATATGCTACTTTACCAATCCTCTTCTCGATAGGAAATGGTCCCTCGTAGCGCCTTACTAGCCCCTTATGTACCTTCGCAAACCTTCGTGTTTGGTGAGAAAGGAGTTTCACCATCACAAGGTCTCCTTCCTCGAACTCCAAGTGCCTCCTTTTTGCATCGGCCCATTTCTTCATCTTCTTCGCGGCCTTTGCAAGATGTGCTCGTGCCATATCCGAACTCTCATGCCATCCCTTGGCAAACTTGAATGCGGTAGGACTTGGCCCCTTATATCCCACGGCAAGAGTGTGTGGGGTCATCGGTTGTTGCCCCGTAGCAATCTCGAATGGACTAGACCCCGTCGACTCACTGTTTTGCAAGTTGTACGAGAATTGAGCAATATCGAGCAACTTTGCCCAATCTCCTTGGTTAGCACTCACATAATGCCTCAAGTATAACTCCAACAACGCGTTCACCCGTTCGGTTTGTCCATCGGTTTGGGGATGAAAGCTTGTGGAGAAGTTGAGCTCGGACCCAAGAATCTTGAACAACTCCATCCAAAATCTTCCGGTGAAGCGGGTGTCTCGATCGCTCACTATGGTCTTCGGTATACCCCAATATTTCACCACATGCTTGAAAAATAGGCGTGCGGCATCCTCGGCGTTGAACTTCGTTGGCGCGGGGATGAACACTCCATATTTGCTAAACCGGTCTACCACCACCATGATGTTGCTACATCCTTCGGATTTTGGTAGGCAAGTGATGAAGTCCATGGAGATACTTTCCCATGGTTTCTCCGGAATGGGTAACGGCTCAAGTAGTCCCGCGGGTTGTTGTTGGTCGACCTTGTCTTGTTGGCACACTAGACAAGTCTTCACGTATAGCTCCACATCTTCCCGCATTTGAGGCCAATAGTATGCACGCTCCACAAGTGCCAACGTGCGATGTATGCCGGGGTGTCCCGCCCACATTGAGTCATGGCACTCCTTAATGATTTCCTTCCTCAAGCCTTGCCACTTCGGCACGTACACACGATCTCCCTTGGTGGTAAGCACTCCGTCCCTTAGCCAAAATTGGCGAGTCTTCCCTTGACTCGCTAACTCCATCAACCTCTTGGCTTGCGGATCATGCTCTAGTCCCTCCTTGACTCGATCCACCAATGGAAAGTTTGGACTTGTGATGGCCGCTAGCTCCGCTTTTCTACTAAGTGCGTCGGCCACAAGATTCGCCTTGCCCGGTTTGTACTCCATCACAAAGTCGAACTCCGCTAAGAAAGCTTGCCACCTTATTTGCTTCGGCGACAACTTCTTTTGCTTGAGGAAGTAGCTTGTTGCAACGTTGTCCGTCTTCACCACGAACTTCGAACCCAACAAGTAATGTCTCCAAGTACGCAAGCAATGTACCACCGCGGTCATCTCCTTCTCTTGGACCGTGTAGCGGCGCTCCGCATCATTCAACTTGCGACTCTCGTAAGCAACCGGATGCCCTTCTTGCATCAATACACCACCAAGTGCAAAGTCGGATGCGTCGGTGTGTATTTCGTATGGCTTCATGTGATTTGGAAGGACTAACACCGGTTCTTCCATCACCGCCTTCTTTAGTGTCTCGAATGCACCTTGGCACTCCTCGTCCCAACTCCATGCCTTGTTCTTCTTCAAGAGATCGGTAAGCGGGGAAGCGATTGCGGAGTAACCCTTTATGAACTTTCGGTAGTAGTTGACGAGGCCAAGGAAAGAGCGCAACTCGGGAACCTTCTTTGGTGGCTTCCACTCATCGATAGCTTGCACCTTGGACTTGTCCATTCTTAGCTTTCCTCCACCAACAATGTGCCCCAAGAACATGACTTCCTTTTGTGCGAAGTCACACTTCTCCTTCTTCACATACAACTCGTTTTCCCTTAGCACTTGGAAAACTTGTCGTAAGTGTTCAACATGCTCCTCCAACGTGTTGCTATAGACAACAATATCGTCCAAGTATACGACGACAAACTTGTCCAAGAACGGTTGGAATACTCTATTCATGAGGGTGCAAAATGTGGCGGGAGCATTCGTTAGTCCAAAAGGCATAACTAAGAACTCGTAGGAGCCATACCTCGTAACACATGTAGTCTTCGGCGCATCTCCGTCCGCAATCCTTACTTGCCAATACCCCGATCTCAAGTCAAGCTTGGAAAACCACCTCGCATCTCCAAGTTGATCAAACAAATCGGCAATCAATGGAATGGGATATTTGTTCTTCACCGTGATCTTGTTAAGCGCACGGTAGTCTATGCACATCCGAAGCGACCCATCGTGCTTCTTTTGGAAAAGCACGGGCGCACCATATGGAGCCTTCGAAGGTTGGATATATCCCGCATCCAACAACTCCTTAAGTTGCCTCCGCAACTCTTCTAACTCGGGGGGCGCCATGCGGTAAGGCACTGCCGCAGGCGGGGTGGCACCTTGCACCAATTCGATCTTATGGTCCACCTCTCTCTTTGGCGGGAGCTTCTTCGGCAACTCCGGGGGCATCACGTCCTTGAACTCCTCGAGGACACGCAAGACTTTCATGGGTTGCTCCTTCGCTAGCGGTTCCGCTCTTTCTTCCTTAAGCGTAGCTAGGAAAGTCGGTTGGGCCTTCTTTACTCCTTTGGAGAGTTGCATGGCCGAGAGTTGCTTCGCCTTAAGGCTTGTTTCTCTCGCTAGAGGAACCATGCACGTATTGCCTTCCTCCAAAATACACATGGTGTTGGCGAAAGGAATCGGCACGGCTTTGACGTGATCCATGAACTCGATGCCAAGCACAATAGGATAATCGTCCATAGGAACAACTGAAAAATCAATAAGGCCCGACCACTCACCTAGGCAAACTTTCACGCCTCGAGCAACCCCATATATCGATTTTGGCTCCGAGTTGACCGCCTTAAACCATCCTCCCTCTCCGCTATAGGTGATGCCCAATTTCTTCGCTTCTTCTACTTGAAGAAAGTTGTTCGACGCCCCGGTATCCACCAACGCTTTCACAAGTTGTCCACCGACTTTGGCCTCCACGAACAAACGACCCTTCTTCTCGGTCTTGGGCACTTCCACTTTAGCCTTGATGGCGTTAAGGATTTGCAATGACCCCATCTTGGTCTCCTCTCGTTGCCGCTCCTCGTCTTCTTCCACTAAGGCCGAGAGCTTCGCTTTCTTCGGGCAGTCTCTTGCTTTGTGTGGTCCATCGCAAAAGAAGCATTTCATCGGCCTATCTCCGCCCTTGTACTCTTTGGAGCTATTCCCTCTCTCGAACTTGTTAGACTTATGATAGCTCGGCTTTCCTTGGGTATCTCCCCCACTCTTTCCATTGCCTCCCTTGTCTTTGTTAGACTTGGGTTTTTCCGGCCTTTTGAACTCGATAAGCGACTCGGCAATAGAAATAGCGGTAGCGAGATCTTGGACTCCATGTCGTTGAAGCTCCATCTTGACCCAATTTTGTAGACCATCCTTAAAGGCAAACAAGGCTTCCTTGTCGGGATAGTCGGGGATCTCCAAAAGTACCTCCGAAAATTCTTTCACATAGTCGCGAATGCTTCCCTTTTGTTGGAGACGCCTTAGCTTTGCTCTCGCCTCCTCCTCGGCATTCTCTGGATAGAATTGCCTCTTTAGCTCCCTCTTGAACTCGTCCCATGTGTTGATGGTACAAGTTCCCTTTTCGATATCGCCGTATCTCCGTCTCCACCATACCATCGCGGTATCTTCTAGGTAGAGTGTAGCGCTATCGATCTTCTTGGTGTCTTCTCCAACACCGAGAGCCTTGAAGTATTGCTCCAAGCTCCATATAAAGTTGTCCACCTCCTTCGCATTCCTCGTGCCCTTATACGCCTTGGGCCTTGGAACGTCCATCCTCGATGGAGTGGAAACTATAGCCGGTAAGGCAACGCTTTCCCCTTGAGCGACTGCCTTCTTGCATATCTTGAGCTCATCCTTCGTCTCTTTCAACTCGTTGACGACCCTCTCGAGCTCCTCCTTCAACGAAACAATCTCGGATTGGAGAGTCCCTTCCAAAGTCTTGATTTGGCCTAGACATTTCGACATGGCCTGGTTCACGGCACCTTGCATCGCTTCTCCAAGCTCTTCTCTTCCCTTCTCGAGCTCCTCGATGCGTTGGTCCGCCTCCTCGAACCTATCTTGCCCATCGGCAACCGCAAGTTCTACCTTTGCGAGCCTCGAATTCATGTCCGCCATAACATCCCTCGACTTGGACCTCCCCCTCTTCGATTGTGTCGCTGGATCCTCCGTGTGAATCATTTCACTTCCCGATTGTGCCATCTTTCAACGAGCAAAACTAAAGTATTAGCTGAGCTCTGATACCAACTGTCACGGGCTTGGATTTTCTAACCAAAGATCCGTGCGGCACTAGTGAACTTTTCTCGAACAAGTTACTAGTCAGCCTCTCTCGAAGTGTTTAAAGACACTTAAGCGGAAGTAAAGATCGTAAGATGGCGAGAACGTATGAAAGCTTGTATTACTTTATGAAAGCTTGATTACACAACTCTTGGATACTTTACAAATGAGAGAGTGAGGTTATATATACTCCTCCACCTCCTCAATGAACGGCTAAGATCTACTTGATCTAATGGTCCATATTCTACATCTAGAATATTCTATACAATTCTATACAAAGATAGAACTAAGTATGCACATCTACACAAGTCTAGAGAGTTCTAGCAAACTCTTAGACTTAAGGAGGGAATTCTAAGGAATTCCATAAGAGACTTGGGGAATGCTTTCTAGATTATTCCGGAGAGTCTTGTGAAGAGACTTACGAAGAGAATTCAAGAGAATTCTAGAGAACTCCGGAATATAACCTCGTTTCGGTGCGAGGATTTTCACGGTCCGTAACATATATCTTTGTTCTAAGCATGATAGTGAATGTTTTGAATGTTTGTGATTGTGGCGGAATTTGGAAATTTATCAACTTGTGACATCTCCAGATTTTTAATGGCATAAATGTGTTTTTTTTAATTCAAACAACTTCTAAGGATGATTGATTGATGAAAATGCTTTTATGTGACAAATTTTGATGGAAATTGGGTGAAAATGTTCTTTGGTGAAAACAATTGTGAGCATGATAGTTGTTTTGGGATATGGATGCATGATGTGCAAATTTTTGAAATTGAAAATTTTGTGTCATTTGTGAATAAAATTGGGCATGATTGGCATGAGAACATAGGAATTAAATAAGTGCATAACACCACATTATTTTCTAAAATGTTGAGCCTCGATTATAATTCTTGTGTGTTGTGTAGTTACATTCCTAGAACTTGCTTGGTGTCCATTTAAGACTATATAGTTGAGTGTCGATTGCTAAATGATTATGGCATTAGGATCACCATTTTGTTTAAGACCACTTAAAAAGCCTACCCTTACCACTAGATCACCCCTTTGAGCCTTAAACCATTTCTTTCAAATTGTAACACATGTTAACACACCATCCCTTCAACAATTTACCCTTTGAAAATACCCCAAAAATGTGACTTGAATGACTCTTAACTATTAAGAAGTTTGTCTAACTTGAAGAATGGGAAAAGCATGAGCAAAGAAGTAATTATGTGCCTAAAGAAAAGAAAGAAAAGCAAAAGAAAGAAAGAATAAAGAAAGATCAAGAAAAAAAAAACAGAGAAAAAAAAAAGAATAAAAAGAAAAGTTGAACAAAAGGCATGAAAATCAAGATGAAGTTCAATTGTGCAAGAAAATTTCAAGTTAGACAAATAAATGTGAACAAATATCTAGTTGTCAAGTCAATTTTTGTAGCCAAATTATCCTTCTTTACCTACCCCCTAACCCCTAGCCAAGTTACAACCCATACAAAAGACCATATGATAGCAATTGATTACCGAACTAAGTAGGGATAATCGGACTAAAAGCAAGCCTATGGTGAATTAGCATTTTTCTTGAGCCTAATTGTGTGCACCCCAAACACTTGTGTGTTAGAGTGAATCTTGTGAGAATTAATATGCTTTTAATTGATGCATATGTTTGATATGCCTTGATTGCCCTCTTATCACTTGACCAAGTAGTGCATGTCCCTTAGATGATCTTAATGACTTGATTTGTTCAACAAGAACCTTAAGCCAATGCAAGTGTAGTCTAATTGTCATCACATTTTGTCATTAAAAGTGCATTCATCTCTTGTGTGCATCATTAGCGGTTGTTGACTTTAGACAATATCATTTGAGCCATTGTTGAATAGGAGTTCATTCGTTGATACTTGTTCGAGATCGCCATGGTTAGTTACCGTTTGATTTGCCTAAGTTCATTTCTTGCTTGGGGACAAGCAAAGATTTAGTGTGAGAAGGTTTGATAGGAGTATTTTACTCCTATCTAGAGTGTCGTTTCCGCATGCTTTTATAACATTTTATCACGGTTTTATGGTATTTCGAATGCCTTATTACGTGTTTTAGTATTTCAGGTACTTAGGAGCATTGCGGAAGCATTTTGGTGCAAAAGTTGGAAAAGACGACAAAAGCGATGCGGAAGCTCATTTGCAAATATGAAAAGCTGACCCCTGTGCACTATTTGACCAATTTGGACTAGCTAGAAGCCTCAAATGAACTCGTGATCTTCATGAAAGTTAAAGTAGAAGTCCTAAGCTTTCCAACGGTTCAAGAATTGACTCAATCGGACATTTCTACACCGAGTTATGAAGGTTTGAAGATCGAGATCCGGAGCAGAAAATTGTTGCTCGAATCGAGCTCCTCATTTAGCCCAAGGAGCTCTATTCGAGCTTGGGCTTGCTGGAAAGGGGAATCTGATTTCAAGATGCAACAAGGCTTTATTAATTTGCTATTTTGGGCCCAACACATGTGTAAATGAATGTTTGTCGTTTTCCTTTTTTTTGTAGGTACTATAAAAGCAACCTTACCTCTATTTTAGGTCAAGAAGATTTCCCTAGACTTTATTCTATTAGTGTACTTTTGAATCTTCTCCTAATTTTAGAAATCTCTAAGTTTAGTCCTTTTCTTCTTCAATAGAATTTTCAGATTTTTATATTTTCTACCATTGTTGAATGCTTGAGCTTTTTCTATTGAAGATTTATTCTCATTTATTATTGAAGTATTATCTTATTGAATGCTATTGGCTTGGGTTTCTACAAGGGTAATTAGATCTATCTCTTCAATGATTTATTGTTCTTATTGCTTGATGGTTGTTGATTTAACCATGGTTGGCTAAATTCCCTTGTTTGGGGGTTGAAATGAAGTTTAGAGATGTATGATTTGAGTTAGAGTTTGGGCTTATTGTTGTTGTTCTAATTGATATCCCTAATGCTTGTTTTAGATTAGTTACCTAAAGCATGATTCTAGGTTGGTTAACACTTTGAGAGAAGGTTAATTAATTGGATAGATCAATTAGGATCCTAATTAATGACACCATGAGAGTGGGTTAGAAATTAGGAAACCTTAGAGTGGATCGTTAATCGCTAATTGGCTTGTTAATCGTGTTTAGTGCCACGAGAGTGAATTAGGCTTGGTTGGTTGGCTTGTGTGTGGTTTTGTAGCTCTTTGAGGCTCGAGAGAGCGGGAGTTATGCTTTATGAACGCTCGGTTCACGTTTCGAAGCCCTAGACCCGAACGCTTTGATTGCATGACCTAAGTGTAGTTTCGACCTCCAAACCCCTTTATTATTTGAGTTACTCGGTATTGTTAAATTGCTTTAGTCTTGTAGAATTGATTGGTTGTTAATTGCAAGTTTAGTATTAGTTAATTGCTTATGTTTAATTGATACTTGAATTCTAATCCAATTGTTTATTGTGCTAAACGAATTGATTAGCAACTAAAGTTCATTCTCATCAATCGCTCTAGATTCACTCCTCGTGGGATCGATTTCGACTTCCGGATTATTACAAGTTGCGCTTTTAGCCAACACTTAACATAGCTTCAATTCTAAGAGGATGACTTAGAAATTCATTGATTTGATAATCATCAATTCATCATCACTAATTGGCAAGTGAAGCATTTTCCTTTTTCGTAGCAAATAAATTTGATTTTTTTAGAGTTCGAGTTATACATCATTGAAGATGTATACGATTTGGTTTCCATTATGCAGTTTTGTTACATAAGCTAAATTACTCTAAGCCTCCGGAACTATGATATCTCGAATTCATTAATAAAAAAGAAATATTTAAAATGCAATGGTACTTGTATAGAAGTTCATACCTTGAAATGAATTCTTTGATTGTTTAATCACTAATCGAGCTCATACATTACTTTATCAATCAAACTCATTAATGTTAGAAATTTATATATTATTAATAAAAAAATGACACATCAAATACGTAAAAGTAATAAAAATAAGTTTTTGTAGTAAAAAAAATCCAAAACTTTACTTGTACTAATTTATATTACAAACTTTTTTGATTTTTATAAGAATAGTCGGATTACATTATAATAATAGCCTAATAGCTTAATTGAAGATAATAAATTTATCCACCAATTTAGTTATTATTGAAACGGAAAAATACAATTTGGCTATTATTATAAAAACTAAAAAAATTTAAATAAATTGCAAAAAATTATAAAGATTTGGATTTTTTTATTATTAAACCTAAACAAAATTGAGATGTGGGGAGTATAAATTAATACATTAATATACTCCCTCCATCCTAAATTATTGATAAACACTATTTCAAGTTTCTTTGATATATAATTGGAGAAGAGGAAGCGTTTGTGGGAAGAATTGAACTCACGACCCAACAGTTAGCTACCCGGGAGTTATACTATTTGATTTATTGGTGACACCACAAGAGTTTACGGGTGCTTTTATGTGATATGTTGCTTTGGAAAATTTGGAAAAGTTGCAATTCTCGAATATTCGAAGGTAGAACTACTAATAAATGTTTTCTTAGTACTGCGTTTACTTATAGTTGCTTGGACTCGACATTTTTGTATTCTTGTTGGGATTTTCTCCGTTCTCCGGAATATATTTATTTTGATTACTTGTATCTCTTACTCAAAACCGTAGCTTCTAGCGTAACATTTAGAGTGTGCCACTTCTTGTGCGTAAGTCTTGAGTTTTAAGTTTTTTTTGTCACTTTTTATGTTTTAATACATTTACATTAAAAAAAATTATTGACTTATCACATATGCACCATATAAATATTTTCATATTATACAGACAATAACTAATATAATCATCCACTCACGTACAAGCATTGAAAAGAACTGAAAATATTGAAAAGCTAAAAATTATATACAATGATCGACTTGCATACAATTTATAAAATATTTTTTTTTCTTAATGGATATGTAAAAGACAATATTTGAAATAAATTACTTTCTCCTTTCCATCCATCCTCTCGGTCCCATTTTATTTGTCATTTTTTTAATTTTTACACATACAGTACTTTTTAATTTTTATTTTGGAACTATAATATAGTGAAACACATCTTTAGATCATACATTAATTTTTCGATTATGGTAAGAAAAGAAATAGTATATAAAAAAATATAAAAGATAACATATAAAATGAGACACGGAGTACTAATTAATAAGTTGTAAATTGTAATGTAAAGAATAATATTTTGAGAATATTATTTTGTGTAAAAAAATCGGATCACTGCAGGTTAGATTTCTGAAGATGAAACATCTAATTTTATTGATCTAAACAACACAAAGATTTTTTTTTTTGATAATTAGAAAAGGATAAGCGCTTGTGGGAGAAATTGAACCCACAACCTTGACAAATTCTGTCTAGCGCTTATACCATTTGAGCTGTAGCTCGTTGGTATACAACACAAAGATGGTTGGAGGAATATGAACCAAATTGGTTCGAGTGAAACTGATAAACTTATTTTTAGTGATGTTTTGTGCCATTTCGTTGCTCAGTTAAATTTCAGCATTTGACTCATTTATTGTTTATTTAATAAGTTTTTTTAGTATTTTGAAGGTAGTAATAATTAATTTTAAATAAAGAAAAAAATGAGTCAAGTGAAGAAATTAAACTGAGCCTTTATTGATGGCATTGGAAAAATGTATTTCACCGAACCCCAACCAATGAAGTTGATCAGTCTCACTTATGCATATTTTCAAAATCATTAAAACAAGAACTCCAACAGACATATTATCAACAAAACTTGCTTTATTTATTCAGACCATTTTCACTTCCAGTGTTGTTCATAGAAAAGTGAAGTACTAACAAAAATGTCAGATTATCTTTCTGAAGAACTTGTGGGTGAAATCCTGAAGAGGCTACCGGTAAAATCTCTACTGAAATGCAGAAGTGTTTGCAAATCATGGTATTCTGTAATCGCAAACCCTAAATTCATTTCCCTTCACTTGGCTCACACCACTGAAGCCAACAAAATCTACTATCTTGTCATGACAGAATGTATTTCTGACGAACCACATTTTGTGTTGTACAATGATAATGACTCATTTAGTGAGTTTAAACGATTGGATTTGCATTCATTTCATGAGCGTGGAAATGATCATTTCCTTTCCTATTTCAAATTTGTTGGTTCATGCCATGGTTTGGTTTGCTATTCTATTCCAAAATTTGAGCGCCTGATTGTTTGGAATCCATCAATTGCGGAGTTTATTACAGCATCTTTAAGCAAGCTTTCGGACGGCCTTGAGGAGATTGTTGGATTCGGGTTTGATAGGAAGAACGATGACTACAAATTTGTGAGGATTATTTTTTCTGTGCAAGATGCAACTTCTCCACCAGTTGCTGAAATTTTTCAACTTGGCTCTAATTCTTGGAAGACGGTTACCGTTAAGAATGTAGATCGCGACGTTTATGGTTTCGAATCTTGCGTTGAGTTGAATGGTGTTATTCATTGGTTTGCAAAAATACACAATGGCCAGAGAAAAGGGATAGCATCACTTGATTTGAGCAACGAAGCATCTCAAGAGTTAATGCTCCCTCATGCCCTAGCTGAATTAAGGTACGGTGATCGCTGTTCTTTAAAAGTGTACAACCAGTTATCAGCTGCGATACACTATGCTGAATTCAGTATGAAGCAATTGTGCTATTTTAGATGTTCAATTTGGGTGATGAAAGAGTATGGTGCAGCAGAATCCTGGACTAAACAATTTACCATAGATTTTAAAAATCATGGAGGTATTACGTCAGTGCTAAGCTTACAAGGGAATGGTCGAATTCTTATGGAGGTGCCACACAATTTATTAGCTACTTATGACCCTCAGACAGAAAGGGTCACCCCTCTTGGGATATATGGTCTACCCTACCTCCGGGTGTATTCTTACGTGGAGAGCCTTGTTTTACTCAAGGGAAAAAGCAACAACAAAAAGGTTGAAGCAAGCATAGAAGGGTAAGACTAAATTCTGAGAAAACTACTTTAAAAATACACTGCCCAATTAGGTTTTACCTTATATATTTCTGTTTTTTTGCTGTTGCTTTCTTTGCTCGCGAAACTGAAACAAGCATGAACTGCTAGTATAATTGTCCTTTTGATGAACCTTATGATATTTATGTAATTGAAATTCAGGATTTTTCTGTTCATGTTCTGTGTGTTTAATTGCTAAGATAGTCTTTTTATTCGCGGGCATAAATGTGTGCGCGCAACGTCGACAAGGATATCTAATGAGAGAAATGAATGCACAGTGATCAAGTTTTTATGATTTAAAAATGCTTTGGTGCTTGTGCTTTACTTGAATGGTGTTGTCCATTTGGCTTGAGGAGTATAACTGTTGCAACTTGCAAACCATGGATTTCTTACTTTCTATTTTTGGTTGTTTGTGGTGATTTATGTGGTATGATTTTTCATGGAGCCTTCGGTATTATTAGAATTGTTGCATTTGGGTGTTGAATAAGCGCGGTTAGTTTGGGTATGCAAGAATCAAGATTATGGAGGACTAGTTATGGTACTAAGATTTAGATGAAATGGTAAAACTTCTACTTCATGTGAACCGGAGACTCAAGACATTGTTTATCATATTGGTTGTCGTTAATTATATTGAAAGTCTCGTTTTACACATATTGTTTCTAATTTTTTTATTTTGTTGTTCTGTATCTAAAACATATTGAGCCTAGCAAAGTACGCTAAATGAGTTTTTTTAAATACTATCCTGTTTTTGGAAAGCAATTGCAACCGTACTTGTTAACTTTACTATTTGCAACTTTACTAATTTGACCAAAATTATTTATAAATTAAGACGATGTTTGCACGTTGTACGGGTTAAATTTAGTAGAGATGCCAACTTTATCATTTATCAATTCAACCATTTAAATTATATTCTTTTAAGGGTTAATGTCAAAAAATATCACGAACTTTACATGTTTTCTCATTTTAATCACGAAGTTTAAAATTTCTCATTTTCATATACGAACTACCACTTTTTCCCAAATTCATACAGGTGCTGAGGTGGCACTCATTCATTTGTGTAAAATGACCTCCACCTCAGCGAATTATACCAATGGAGCCGTGACACCTCAGCACCGTGCATGAATTTGAGAAAAAGTGGTAGTTCGTGCATAAAAATGAGAAAAATTTAAAGTGCATGAGTAAAATGAGAAAACGTGTAAAGTTTGTGAATTTTTATGACATTACCCCTTCTTTTAATCATCATTAATAATCACTTAATACAATACAAATATTAATAACAAATTTAGTTTCTCAAAATATATTTACTATCTCAATAAACAATTGGTGTTTTTAAAACATAAAATTATGACTATTTAAAATATCTAAATAATTAATCTAAAAGTATAAAAAATATTAATTAACACTAACTAATTTAACTTTCAGTTCTTAATTTTCGTATAGATTCAAGTTGGTCTATCTTTATATACGGAAGGAGTATGACAAAAAATCTAAATCTTGCATATAAAATATAAAATAGTCAAATATACTATTATTATACACATTAATAAATAAAATATATCCTTTAATATTAAAGATAAAAGAGAAAAGTATTTGTATCCTTAATAAAAGTGCTATAATTATTTTAGGACAAAAAAAATAGAAAATAGGACAAACAAAATGGAACGTAGGGAGTAATATTTAATGTATTTTTATTTTTTAAATTAAAGTTAATATTGAAATTTATAAATTTTTATAGAATAAATTATTTTTTGGCATGATTTAAATAAATAAATATATAAATAATTTTCTTTCAAAAGAAATATATAAAAATATTTTTAATATATTAAATAAAATAAAAAAGGCCATGAACTGTTTTATTTGTTCATTTAGAACAAACATAAAGGACAGACCCGCGCGTGATGCGCGGGTCAATGTGTTAGTGCACCAGCAAAGCTGCTGCACTGGACAAGGAGTCAGCAGGCTTGACACGTGTCAGGTCCGCTGACACCTGCTGATATCAGCGTGCGTGATGTGTTCTGACATCAGTAAAGTACATAGTGATGTAATTTTTTTAAAAAAATTGGCACGGATCTGAATATTTTTGGGAAAAAAGTGGTGTATGAAATTTGAGCGCATAAAATGCCTAACTCTGTAATTATTCCAATATTATTTGAGTTGCCTTATGTTGAGGCTAAAGATCCAATTAAATGAAAATTATGTCCATTAAGTCTTAAAATGAAAGGGCCACACTTCATGTTAATGTCACATTTTATACGGTCACTCATGGAAATAAAATAAAAATAACATTGTACATACGAATATTCAGTCTGTAATGGTTAGTCTTTTGTGTATCTATGCCATCAAGTAAGTTTTTCAAGAATAAGAGAAGCGGTAGTTGTACGCGACTTTCCGTAGAAAACTTTGGATCCTTAACAATTTTGCTTTTTAGTGTCATCTCTTCAAACCAAAGTAATATTATTGGTTTGTTATTTATTCTATACATTGGTTAATTGCAAGTTTGGTATATATACTTAATTGTTTTTACAACTATCTTGAATCACTGTTTCTATATTGTTAAGTATGTTATGTTCGGATTTATCTTTATATGATTTTCCAAAGAGAGAAGGATGAGTGGCTATAGAAGCTATTTACTAGTAGTAATAATTTTAAGAGCAAATTACTCTAAAGTACCTCACATTTGTCATAATTCACAGTTTGATATCCCTTATTTGAAAATCAAACGATTTGGTACTTCAGTTTTGATTTTATAAACTATAAAGTCTTTCTGTTAAATATAGGTACTCAATCGTTAACGGAATGAAATGTGAGGTACCAAATCGTTTACAAATGAGGTACCTAATCATTTACATAATTGAAACTGATGTACCAAATCGTTTATATAATTAAAACTGAGGTATCAAATCGTTTGAAAGTAAATTTCAAAGAAGGACCGTATAGTTTACAAAATCAAAACTGAGGTACCAAATCGTTTGATTTTCAAACAAGGGGTACCAAACTGTGAATTATGACAAATGTGAGGTACCTTAGAGTAATTTGCTCTAATTTTAATCCTTTTAAATGTTTAGAATTAATTAATATTTAAAAAAAACAAATCTGACCTTGCCATCGTCTCTCCAACCCTGCCGCCGCTCAGATTCGTCATTCTTTCATACTTATCAGAATAAAATATATGACGGTTTATAATTTATTTAATTTTTGAAATAAACTTTAATAAATTAAATTTTATTAAGATTCAATTAAATAAATTAAGATTTTAAATTAGTTTAGGATTAATTAAGATTTTTAAAAAAAAGATGAAAGATTAATTTGAAATTATTTTGAGTGGAAAAGAATAGGCTTAATGTCTTAAAAAAACCCCGACCTTTCCTCCCTTTTTCAATCCTACCCTGACGTTGCAAATCTGTCAAGTTTACCCTATTTTGCATTTTTTTTATTTCAATTGTACCCTAAAGCATAGAATTGATCTTTTTTTATTTAGTAAAAATTCTCTAAATTGACCCTTTTTGCATTATATTAACTTTTTATATTAAATTGACCATTTTTAAGAAAAATTATTGAACTTTTGTCAAATAAATAAAGGTCAATTTCATACTTCAGAGTAAAATTGAAATGAAAAAATGCAAGCTGAGATAAAATTGACAATTTTTCAACGTCAGGATATGATTAAAAAGGGTATGAAAGGTCGGAATTTTTTAAGGAGCCAAAAGAATATAACTATTACCCTTATGGGGCTTTTTACCTTTTTCTCTTACAAGTGCAACAAACAATACTAGCTGGAGCAAACGGCAACGTTTTCTGCAGCTTCTCCTAACTTGGTCTTCTTGGAAAATTTGTATGAAATACCCGTTTACTAAAGCTGCTTAAGTGAAGGGATTAAAGAGAGAAGAAGAATGTCAGATCATCTCTGTGAAGAAGTTGTGGCTGAAATCTTGAAGAGACTGCCAGTCAAATCTGTATTGAAATTTACAAGTGTGTGCAAATCATGGTATGCTCTCATCACAAACCCTAATTTCATTTCCCTTCACTTAGCTAACTCCTCTCAAGCCAACAAAATCTACCATCTTTTCAAGAAATATTGTAAGAAACCAGAATTTGTGTTGCACAGTGATAATGACTCATTAAGTGAGTATAGAGTCCTGGATTTGCCTTCAATTTGTGGGTGTGCAAATTATTTGGAGTTAGTTGGTTCATGTCGTGGGTTGGTTTGTTTATTTGATAGAATTAATAATTGCCTGATTTTATGGAACCCTGCAATTGGAGAGTTTATTACAACTTCTTTAAGTAATATTTGCTATGGGCTCTTTGACATTCTCGGATTCGGGTTTGATAGAAAGAACAATGACTACAAAGTGGTGAGGATTGTTTATGCTTTGAAAGATACACCTTTTCCACCAGTTGCTCAGATTTTTGAACTTAGCTCCAATTCTTGGAAGACTGTTACCAGTCAGAATCTAGAATATGATGTTTATGGTTTCTCACGTCATGTTAAGTTGAATGGCGTTTTTCATTGGTTTGCAAGATTACACGATGACAGGAAAAAAATGATAGCATCATTTGATTTGAGCAACGAAGCATTTCAAAAGTTAATGCTCCCTCATGCCCTAGCTGAATTAAGTGACAGTGATTTCTCTTTAACAGTGTACAACCAGTCATTAGCTGTGATAAACTATGGTGAATTCAATAGGGAGCAATTTTACTATTTAAGATGTTCAATTTGGGTGATGAAACAGTATGGTGCAGCAGAATCTTGGACTAAACAATTTACCATAAATTTTCATAATGGAGGTTTATGGAGGGTGCTAAGATTTCAAGGAAATGGCCGAATTCTTATTGTAGATTTTCATCATGGTGAGATAGCTTCTTATGACCCTCAGACACAAAGGGTTACCCCTCTTGGGGTCTATGGATCCCACCTCCAAGTGCATTCTTACATGGAGAGCCTTGTTTTACTCAAGGGAAAAAGGAACAACAACAAGTTAAAGCAAGCATAGAATAGTAAGACTGAATTCTAAGCAATTTATTCCCAAAATACACTGCTCAATTAGGTTTCACCATACATATTTCTAAAAACTGCTAATTTTTACCGTCCTTTTGATAAATTTTGTGATATTTACGTAACTCGAAATTTGAGATTGCGCGTTCATGTTATGGTTTGGTCTGTGTGTGTCTAATGAATGTGTGTGCACATCGGGTATAGCTAATGAGTGCAAAGTTGTTAGTTTTTTGTATGATTCAGAAATGCTTTGGTGCTTGTGCTTACTTGAATCCATTGGCTTGAGGAGCATAACTGTTGCAAACCATGAGTTTTATTTTCTGTTTTGGTTGTTTATGATGTGTTATGATTTTTCATGAAGTCTTTGGTTTTAAGAGAATTGTTGCATTTGGATGTGAATAAGTGTGGTTGGTGTAAGCAACGTAGTTTTGGTGTGTAAGATTATGGAGGCCTAATTAGGTCACTAAGCTTTAGAAGAAATTCCACTTCAGATAAGAAATTGTAAAATTCTGCTTTAGAAGAAATTGTAAAAAATACTCCTGTTTAGAACTTTGTCTTCATATGAAAATTTAATCTTTGACGAGTTTTTAGAGCATCCTTTTCAGACGGTTCAACTGGGCGTGCCATAAGATTATTTCCGGGATTTTAGAAAAAAAAAGAACTGTCATTTTGATTATTTGGGACATGCGAGAGGATAATACTTCAAATTTCTTATTACTTGACTACTAATTAGTGATTGTAAGAATATGAAAGGACTTTAACACTTCCTCAGCTTTCTGTAATAATAGACTTAAATCTGAAACAATGAATGCCTTAAAAGCTGTAAATTTCATTAATGAAAAAGCAATAGACTGCTAATGGATTTCTAAGATTGCTAGAAATATTTCTGAAGTTTTTCTCTCTTGGATTATTTGTCGGATTACTGGTTTTTGATTGTTAATCAATTGACTGTTCCAAGAACTCTCTTTTTATGCTTTTCCAACTACTATCAGGTAGTTATTTTCCATATCTTCATCTTGCGCAATTTAAATACACTATCAACTGCTAGTCCAAGTAAGTTTACTGTTTACTTTTTATTAGGACTGAGTTATGATATATTTGCTAGTAAGTTGACGTTCTTGAGTTTTTACCTTTTATACAAGTAATTTATTTAATATAGACAGAAAATTAGGTAGGTATTTTTTTCTTCTTACCGATGTTCCATAAGCCGGTGCATGTTTACGACTATTTAGGATTGTTATTTGAACTCTATAAATATATATATTCTTGTTCACTTAGTTTCAGTATTTAAATGTTATATAGAAATTTTATCTGTCAAATTATAATTTTTGTTTATTATTTCAGTGCATCAAGAATTGGCTAGCTCCTAAATGCTAAATGCTAAAAATAAATGATGAGAGGGCGAACTCTTTCTTCCAACAATTCATGATGAGATCTGTTTGACAAATGACAACTATTATAACTAGTACGCATGCATGACATTTTCGCTAGTAATTACAAGTCCTCTGTTGCGTTTGCATGACATTTTACATTTTTCATTTGAATAACCAAATAGAAAAAATTCGTCATATTATAACTATGATTTGACTGTTGATCAAATTTCCATAATATATCTAGCAAGTGAAATGGTTTAACTTTTTACATTTATAACATCGCTGTATTAGCTTTTCTACTTTTACCATTATCGCTTAAACTAATTATAACCATACATAATACGACTTTTTAATATACTGACAATTTTTTTCTATTGCTGCTCCTTCCAAACAGAGAATAAGCAATTATTTTGTTCTATGATGGTTCTGCTTCTCGGGTGCTGCTCCGACAACATTACTTCTCTAATGACGTTGCTCCTCGACAATGCTGCACCTCCAACGGCACTGCTATTTTGTTTTTAGATCAACACTCATCAATGACTCAGCTGTCGTAATAGCTACAAATACAGCAGCAATCCAACTTGCGAACATACCAGAGAAACCTAGGTAAGTTTTTTGGCTCAGAAAAACTCAAATAACTTGTCAACTAGATGAAACTCTATTTTTTTTATTCTGTCTCTAAGATCAGTGTTTGTGGTGGGGTTTTTTTTTGCAGCATTGTTGCCCTGTTTCGAAGAGAAAGATAAACAGGGTGCTTGATAAAATGCACCCTTTTACTAACGTGTTCCTGCTAAATGAATTCTAGAAGATATTTCAGAAAGGAAACAGAAGGCCTGTGCTGCTATTTCAGCATAAGACAGGTCTGTCTCGAGGAGCCCGACTGGTAACATTTATAATGAAAGGAGAAGTGTTGAAAGTTGAGCAACCGGACGAGAGCCGAGAGATTCTGAGATTATGTACAATAAATATGAGATGGGTATTGCGTGTATCTGTGGATTTTTCAGAGTTAGGGAATACTTATGCAGGCATTCATTGTCGGTGTGCTGAACCAATAATGTCTAAATGCAATTTTTTCTTGAATTTTACACTGTTTACATCAAATTTTGAATAGCTGCATTATCTCTGCTTCAAATTCAAACAATTAATTTTTTGAATTTTTTTTGCCTTCTAATGTGTATTTTTTGAAAGTTGAATGGAAATGCATTGCAAAAACTAGCAAAAGCATACGTTGCCGATTCTGTGTTTTCTTGCTATAATTGACAGTGTGATAGAAACCTAGACGGCGAGTTTTTTTTTTTTTTTGATAATTGAGAAGGGGAGCGATTTGAATCCACGACCCAACAGTTTGCTATCTAGCGCTTATATCATTTGAGTTATACCTCATTGGTTAGGCAACGAGTAATTGAAAACGCTAGTTTGTTAAAAGTTATAATTAATCAATTATACAATGATATAAGCGCTAAAAGGCTAAAAACATAAACTTGAGAGTTGTTTTGCCAATACCTCTATTTATAAATTTTATTTTTTAATATTTATTCGGACATTTAAACGCTCCAGCCACCGTTTTCCCCAAACCATCCATCGTCTCTCCAACTATACACATTGCCCTCTGACATGTCGTTCTTTTTTATTTCATTAGAATAAATATATGACGGTATGTAATTTATTTAATTTTTAAAATAAAATAATTGTATATTTCATAATTTTTTTAGATTTAATTAAATAAATAAAGAATTTAAATTAGTTTAGAATTAATTAAGATTCTTTTACAAAAAGATGAAAGATTTATTTATTTATTTTTTGAGTGGAAAAGAAATCAATCTTTTTTAAAATGACTTTATTTTTAATTAAAAAAATCGTATAAATTGAAAATTATGAGAACAATTGAATTTTAAAAAGCTAATAGGCTCGAAAACTACACACCTTTACTAGTTTTTTAATAGCACAACGACGTTGTAATTTCGTCAATTGCACCATATTTCGTATTTTTACGTTTCAATAGTACCTAAAGTATCAAATTAAATTCTTTTCATTTGGATAAAGTTTAAAACAAATCCTTCATAATTTTTAAAAGTTTTAAATACTGGATTGCTAAATACCGCCCCTTTTTACTACCCACCGCCCTCACACTTTACCTTTTTGCCCCTTTTCCTATTTCTATACAAAATTAAAACTTCTCAATCCATTCAAACTAAAACCATATTCTACGTGGCTGTCCCCCTTCAAGGGACTGTTTCCGGCTGCGACCGGAAACATCGCAGCCGGGTTTTTTTGTTAAAAAAAATATAATTTTTTTTTTTTTTGTAATTTTAGTTATTTTAGAAACTTAATCGATTTAATATTTACTGAATATTAGTAATAATTTTTCGTACGGCTGAATCAGAATATGTGACCAAAAAAGACCGATCGCTGTAATCAATTTCGTCACCGCCAAAATTTTCTAAATAAATCTGCACAACATAAATAATTACGTTTAAAAATTTATAACTATCGACGTCCCTTTGTTTACAATTCGTCGGATAATAATTATCGACGTTTGGAAATAATTTTTTCCGGTTTTTAAAAAAAAAAAACATTTCTTTCTTAAAATTACTCGGAAAAAAATTCCGAAGGGATATCCCTCCAAAGGGAGGGACGTTCCCGAGGGACGTCCCTCCATATGGAGGGACTCCAACGTCCCTCCATATGGAGGGACTTCACATTGGAAGTCCCCCCCATATGGAGGGACGTTGGAGTCCCTCCAAGGGGGGACGTCCAACGTCCCTCCATTTGGAGAGACTTCTAATATGGATGTCCCTCCATATGGAGAGACGTCCCACGGAGACGTCCCTCCCTTTTGAGGGATGTCCCTCCGGGACATCTCCGAGTAATTTAAAAAAAAATGTTTTTTTTTTCGAAAAAATCGGAAAAATTTATTTCCGAATGTCCATAATTATTATCCGACGAATTGTAATTGTTGTCCGTCATTTTAATCAACTTTTTACGTATTTGTTCGAATGAGTTGAAAGAATTTTTTGGTTTTGGTTTTGCTAGAAGGACGAAAATATCTTTTGTAGGGGCGGTGTTAAGTAAAAAGGGGCGGCGAATAGTAAAACCCTTTAAATATCATATGATGTGAAAACCTTAGGGGGCTTTATATGTTTTCTCTTACTAGTTTTTTTGGCCACGTGCTACGCACGTTAACGATATCTATATGACCCGTTATTTAATATTATAATTGTATATTTTTTTAATAATATATTATTATTTAATTTTTATTACACTTGTATATTTTTATTTGTTTTGTTGAATTATTTTATAAAATTTTAATTTCTTCTATTGAAAATGTTAAAAGTTAGAATTAAGTAATATATTTAATTTTTGATATTGTTGTTATTAAAAAATGATAATATGATTGAAACAAATTTATATTATTTTTCATAGTAAATAACTAATAAATATCAAAAATATCAAAACTTTAACACAAATATTATAATATCATTATTTAATATTAATGAAACTCGTCATATTCTTTTATATATAGTGATATATCTCTGCAATTTCTATTAGGATTAGTAATTTAACAAATAATGATAGTTGTTGCACAATTCCTTTTAAGATTAGAAATTTAATACATAATGGTAGCTACTGCGATAATTATTTTTAATATGTTTCCTTTATGGATTAGAAATGTCATCTTTCTATTTGTTAAGCACAAATATTCATGTCACAATTAGGAATATCAACTTGGATAAAATATGTAGAGAGTATTTTTGTGTATTAGGAATGTCATCTTTCTATTTGTTAAGCACAAATATTCATGTCACAATTAGAAATATTAACTTGGATAAAATATGTAGAGGGTATTTTTGTCCGTAAATGGAAGTGTTCCCCCCGCGAATACACTTTTATATTTATTATAGATAGATAAAGTAAGTTCAACAAAAAATAGTAATTGGAGCAAACGGCAACGTTTTACTGCAGCTTCTCCCAACTTAGGTCTCTTTGGTACTATATAACAATTTCTCCTCAAATTAAGCCTCCTACTCCTTTCGTTGGAAAATTTGTATGCCTGTTTGTGGGTATGTTTGGTTTCTCTAATTCTGCCATTTAATTTTTATATTTATTCCAATTTAATTTTTATTTAATTTCTTTTATTGATCATTCTATTTTTCGTTTATTTTAGAAAAAAAATCAGAGAAGAACAATGTCAGTTTATCTCCATGAAGAAGTTGTGGTCGAAATCTTGAAGAGACTACCGGTCAAATCTGTATTGAAATTCAAATGTGTGTGCAGATCATGGTATGCTCTCATCACAAACCCTAATTTCATTTCTCTTCACTTAGCTCACGCTGCTGAATCCAACACAACCTTCTCACTTGTCATGAAGTATAAACAACTCGATTCTAAGAAACCAGAATTTGTGCTGCACAGTGATAATGACTCATTTAGTGAGTATAGACAACTCGATTTGCATTCATTTAATGAGTGTGGAAATGATGTTTGGATAGTTGGTTCATGTGATGGTTTGATTTGTTTGTGCGATACAAAATTTAAGCGCCTGATTGTATGGAATCCGGCAATTGGAGAGTTTATTACAACATCTTTAAGTACGATTTGCAATGGGCCTTATCACATTCTTGGAATCGGGTTTGATAGAAAGAACAATTCCTACAAAGTGATGAGAATTGTTTTTGCTTGGAATGATACAACTTTCTTACCATTTGCTGAGATTTTTCAACTTAGCTCCAATTCATGGAAGACCGTTCCAATTAAGAATCTACGTTATGATTTCTATGGTTCTCTTATTGAGTGGAATGGTGTTTTCCATCGGTTTGCAGATACACACGATGGCAGGAAAAAAATGATAGCGTCGTTTGATTTGAGCAATGAAGTATTTCAAGAGATGATGCTCCCTCATGCGCTAGCTACCATAGACAACTGTTATCTTTCTTTAACAGTGTACAGCCGATCATTGGCTGCTATACACTATGAAGATCGGATACGGAACACTTGTAATTTAACATGTTCGATTTGGGTCATGAAAGAGTATGGCGAAGCGGAATCTTGGACTAAACAAGTTACCGTAGATTTTAAAGATCATGGAGGCCTCAAGCCGGTGCTAAGCTTTCAAGGAAATGGTGGCATTCTTGTTGAGAATCGTGATGACGAGTTAGCTTCTTATGACCCCGAGACACAAAGGGTCACCCCTCTTGGAGTTTCTGGACGTGTCTTGGATGACTATTCTTACGTGGAGAGTCTTGTTCTAGTCAAGGGAAAAAGGAACAAAAATAATCAAGGTTAGAGCAGGCAGAGAAGAGTAAGACTGAATTTTGAGCAATCTAGTCTCAAAATATACTGCTAATCAGGTTTAACTGTATCTATTTTTGTTATTTTGCTATTGCTTTCTTTGATTACGAAACTAAAACAAGCATAAACTGCTAATTTAGCCGTGCTTTTGATTAACTTTATGATATTTATGTAACTGAAAATTCGGGATTGGGGATAAATGTGTGTGCGCAACATGTATAGCTAATGTGAGAAATGGCTGCAAAGTGATCAAGTTTTTTATGATTCAAAAACTTTTGGTGCTTATGCTTACTTGAATGGTGTTGTCCATTGGCTTGAGGAGCATAACTGTTGCAAACCATGAATTTCGTAATTTCGGTTTTGGCTGTTTTGGTTGTTTGTGGTGATTTATGTGTGATGATTTTTTATGGGAGAAGAACAATGTCAGTTTATCTCCATGAAGAACTTGTGGTTGAAATCTTGAAGAGACTGCCAGTCAAGTCTCTATTGAAATTCAAATGTGTGTGCAGATCATGGTATGCTCTCATCACAAACCCTAATTTTATTTCTCTTCACTTAGCTCACACCACGAAAGCCAACACACCCTACTCACTTGTCGTGAAGTATAAACAACCCGATTCTAAGAAACCAGAATTTGTGTTGCACTGTGATAATGACTCGTTTAGCGAGTATAAATAACTTGATTTGCCTTCATTTTGTGAGTGTGGAAATTATGTGAGGATAGTTGGATTATGTAATGGTTTAGTTTGTTTGTTTGATAGAATTAATGATCGCCTGATTTTATGGAACCCTGCAATTGGAGACTTTATTACAGCATCTTTAAGTAAGATTTTCAGTGGGTTCTCTGACATTTTCGGATTCGGGTTTGATAGAAAGAACAATGACTACAAAGTGGTGAGGTTTGTTTATGCTTGGGCAGATATGACTTTTCCCCCAATTGTTGAGTTTTTTGAACTTAGCTCCAGTTCTTGGAAGACGGTTGCCGTTAAGAATCTTGATTATGATGTTAATGGTTTCAGACATCATATTGTTGAGTGGAATGGTGTTTTTCATTGGTTTGCAAGAATTCACAATGGCACGAACAAGATGATAGCATCATTTGATTTGAGCAACGAAGTATTTCATGAGTTGATGCTCCCTCATGCCCTAGCTGAAACTAAAGTATACGGCAGTCTCAGTCATTTTTCTCTAATAGCATACAACCAGTCATTATCTGTGGTACACTATGAAAGTAGCATGGAGAAAATGACTTATTTAAGATGTTCAATCTGGGTGATGAAAGAGTACGGCGCAGTAGAATCTTGGACTAAACAAATTACCATTGATTTACAAAATCACTGAGGTTTCCAGTCGGTGCTAAGCTTCCAAGAGAATGGTGGCATTCTTGTTGAGGATTATCACGGAGTGATAGCTTCTTATGACCCTCACACACAAAGGGTCACCCCTCTCGGGATCTATGGAAAATGCTTCGCGGTGCATTCTTACACGGCGAGCCTTGTTTCACTAAAGGGAAAAAGGAACAACAAGAAGATCAAAGCAAGCATAGAAGAGTAAGACTGAATTCTGAGCAAACTATTCTAAAAATGCACTGCTCAATTAGGTTTTACTGTACACATTTATGTTTTCTATGTTGCTTTCTTTGATCATGAAACTGAAACATGCATGAACAACTAATTTAACCACTTCTCAATGAATCTTATGAAATTTTTGGAATTCAAAAATTGGGATTATGTGTTTATGTTATGGTTTATTCTGTGTGTTTAATGGATGTGAGTGCGCCTCAGGTATAGTTATTAGCTTCTTTTGATGATTGTTTAATGCGTTGGTGCTTATGCTTATTTGAATGGTGTTGTCCATTGGCTTGAGGCGCACAACTGCTGCAAACCATGGACTTCTTGATTTCTGTTTTGGTTGTTTGTGGTGATTTATGTGCTACGATTTTTCATGAAGTATTTGGTATTATGACAATTGTCCAAGGAGTTTGGTTTGAGTAAACTAAGTACTTCTGGTATGCAAGGAGGAAAAGTTAGGGTACGAAGATTTAGGAGAAATGCTAAAATTCTGCTGAATATAAAAGTAGTGAGTTGGCTTCTTGTGTTCCTGAGACTTGATTTCTGTTTTGGTTGTTTGTGGTGATTTATGTGTGATGATTTTTTATGGGAGTCTTTGGTATTATGAGAATTGTTGCATTTGAGCAGACGATGTAGTTTTAATATGTAAGATTATGGAGGGCTAGTTAGGGTACTAAACTTTAGAAGAAATGGTAAAATTCTTCAGATAAGAAGTAGTGAATTGGCTTCATGTGAGTTTGAGACCCAAAAAGTTATTTATCGTGGAGGTTATGCTTATCCGAGCTATTTTAAAGTGCACAATTATGTCGAAAGTCTCGTCTTACTTGGATCACCAGTTTAGCCAAGCAGAATTATATGAAATAACATCTCTGTTTGTTCATCATGTAATATGTGGTAATTTGAAATATTTTTTTTCTGTTGTTTTGTTAAAGATGTGTTTTATTGTTATATTGTATTATGACAGAGCTCAAAAATCAATTTGATTGTTATTTATTATACACTATTATTTATTGATATTTGTTTTGTTTATAAATTTTTGTTTTTATTGCTCTCTTTAAATCCTCTGAAATAACATATCTGTTTGTTCTACATGTAATCTGTGGTAATTTGACATGTTTTTATGTAATTTTGTTAAAGATGTGTTTTTCTTTACTGCTAATAAAGCTAAAAAAATCATTTTGCTACTTAATTTTTTAGAAGTTATTTTTATTTATTGTCAGTATTGTTTCTGAATTTTTGATTTTGCTGTTTTGTTTCTAAAACATATTGAGCATTGCAAAGTACACTAAAAGAGTTTCTGTAAAAAAATAACCTTTTTTCAGAAAATAATCGCAACAGTACTTGTTGAATTTTCTATTTGCAACTTAATTTGTTTCGCCAAAATTGTTTGCAAATTTAGATGTACTTTGAATAAAGTTTGCAGCAACCCTTGCCTCTCCTTCTGGCTGATCCACCCTATTCCAGAGCCTATCACTTTATCTTCTACAACTTCATTGCCAATTTGCCGCTTCCTCCGCCATCCGGTAATGGAGCAGATAGCTGATCTCAATTTAATTAGTTTTTGCTATGTTAGCTTTGAAGCCATTTAAGTCTAATTTATGGTATCTGCTGAAGAAGATGAATCTGATTTCTTGCTGTGTAGCAGATTTGTCATGCATTTTTGCTTTGTTGGTAGCAATTCTGATGTACCATCATGATAAATGATTGTCCTACAATTATCTTCATCCTGCCTTCAGGTTGTCCAATATATTATAGTCCTAAATTCCATTTTGACCCTCTTGAGATTGAGAAGTGTATAAAATCAGTGATAGTTGTTTGGTATAATTAGGATTACTGTAAACTTTTAGTTCATCAACTATATCATAAAATCTTTGACTTCTTTTTTATTATTTCAGCATTTTTTAACCTTTTGACCAAGTTTACGGTAAAAAGTCTGCTACTTACTTGAATGTTGTCAATTGGCTTAACAAGCATAACCGTTGCGAACCATGGATTTCTTGGTATCTGTTTTGGCTGTATTAGTCATCATTAAATCAACGTCTTACGTTTTTGAAACGTGTCGGACATTTGGCGTTTCGAACATGAAATTTCAATTTTAACTTAGGAAACCTAAAAATAACGCCGTTTATACAAGTGTACTGTTTCTTCATATCTGTGTCTGTGATTCCTAGTTTCTAGTAATTTGTGGTATTGTTTTCATGGAGTTTCTGGTATAATGAGAATTGTTGCATTTGGTTGTTGAATGAGTATGGTTGGAGCAAACCACGTAGTTTATGTATGCAAAGATTATGGAGGGCTAGTTCGAGTTCTAACCTTCAGAAGAAATGGTAAAATCCTGTTCCAGATGAGTGGTAGTGAAGAACTACATCTATTTGAATCAAAAACAAATTCAAATTTCCACATATTACATGAAGAACTACATCTATTTGTTCTTCATGTAATATGTGGAAATTTGAATTTGTTTTTGATTTTGTTAAAGGTGTGTTTGATTTTTTTTTCAAGTTAGAATATATTGATGAAGCTGTAAATACAAACAATGAAAGTCATATCACAAGGATCTTAATATGATCTTTCAAATTTGAACAACCAACTACTAAGCAACAATCCAAAATAAGCAAAAAATAATCGAAAATAAGGATAAATTCATAACATGGATCCCGATAAACTTAACACAACAAAGAACTATGTTCCCTGACGGGGTACTTAGATTATCCTTTTTCCGATTTGACAAGAAATCCGCTCTATCCGCTGAAGCTTAGCATTTTCGGTTTATCTTCAACGATATTCTAAAGAGATAGATTTGGAAACCTCCCCAATGTTTAGATTTACAAGAACTTGGATCTAAAGCTCGAACGAATACTAAATAGTCTTGAACGATCTAAAACATCGGATCAAAGAGGTAAGAAAACAAACCATAACAATTTATTTCATAAGATAAAATTCAAAACCATAAAAAACATCTTAAAAAGTCTTATTCAAACAACAAAGAGTAGATCTATATTAAATAAAACTATGGGTGGAGAGAAGATGATTTTTTCGGTCCACCCTCACCAAGAACAAGATGAAAAAGATGAACTTTATTTAGAGAGAAGGGAGAGCAAATTTTGTTGAGAGAGAAAGTTTTCCTTTTCTATTACATACTTTACTATTAAGGTGTGTTTGATTGCTTTAATGAATTGTAACAAAGCTGAAAAATCAACTTGGTCGTTTTTTTGTTTTTGCCATTATCAGATTAGTCCGTAAATTGTACTTGTCAATTGAGTCATTCAATTGTACTCAGATGTCAAGTTTTATAGTTAATTTTAGTTAATCAAATCGGTTTTATGTTTTTAGTAAATCGAAGTTATGCATCACCAGCTGAAATTCAATAGATCAAATTAATTAGTCTTAAAAAAATTAAAATCCATTAGAATGTTTTTTGATTTTACTTTCATTAATCTAAAAATATATTATATTAGTTCTAATAATTTTGTAATAAGTTCCCTATTTATTTTTCCGTTTGTGGACCACAAATGAAACTGACAAGGCATTAGAAATTAAAATTTTATTATTTGATGTGACTAAAAAAATTTAAAAAAAATGTTCACTTAAAACTAAAAACTTTCTCTATATGCTTCTTCACTAAAAACAAATGTGAACTCAAATCTAATATCAACTCCTCCAGCTCCTCCACCGTGACCAACGCCGCCACCTTTCGGCCGATAACTGCTTTCTCAAATCAAGGATGGATTTAGATAGACAAGGAGGCAACAATAGCAGTGGCAGCGTCTTTTCATCGGTTGCAATCCACTTTGACATTATCATTCAAGAACACATGCTCTCTCAAATCAAGGATACCATTCAAACAAAATCAAATTCAAATGACAAAGAGAATTCATTACGAATTGATCTTCTTGAAGACATGGATTCTGGAAACTATCATGGCTTCTCTTCAACTCCAAGTTTGGTCCTTGTCCAACATCCTGAAACCCCAACACAAAATAGTATTCCTAAATTTTTATTAATATTTAACTATATAGTACCAAATGGAAACTCTAAAATGAGATATACCAAAATAGTAAACCATGATTTTTTTTGGTATAAATTGATATGGTCCCGCGAATAGGATCTCGTCACGGGTCTGTTCTCCGGGAAACCTTCTCGATTTCCTTTGTTACTCCCTTTCTTCGAGCGGCCTATTTTTGATAATATGTTTTGGTGTTTGAAAGAGACACCCAACTCCCTGTTTTTAGAATTGAAAACTTTTTTTTTGAAAACTTTTTGATATCTTATTTCATAATAATCCCCTCTTAAATAGAGAAGAAGGAAACCTATTACAATAAGGAATCCTACTAATTAAGAAACTACTATTTAGGAAACTACTAATAAAACTTCTTATTTAACTAGGAGTCCTAGATGAATAAGGAAAACTCAAAAATAAAAATCTGACAGCTGGAATTACTTCTTGTTTTGACGGCTGTATTGTTTTCCAACAAAACTATCTGTAACATTACCCCCCGCTGGGAAAATGAGCTTGTCCCCAAGCTCGAAGTCAGGGTAGGAAGTCTGAAATTCTGACAAAGGAACCCAAGTAGCATCATCAGTTGAACTGTCAGCCCAGTCTACCAACAACTCAAGAATACCACGGTTTAGTCGGGAACGCACAATGGAATGAGGAAGAGGGACGACTTTTCCATCTTTTAAAGGTGGAAGAGAAGGAACGGTAGAAGGAGGGTCACCTCGAAACTCCTTGAGAAGAGAAATGTGGAAGACATTATGGATGCGACTTTCCGGAGGAAGCTCAAGTGCATATGCTACTGCACCGACTCGGCTTAAAACTCTGAATGGGCCATAATACCGTGGACCCAGCTTCTGATTATTGCTTTTCTTCAAAGAGGCTTGTCGATAAGGTTGAAGTCGCAACCACACAAATTGTCCTGACTCAAACGATAAATCACGGTGGTTTTTATCATAGGACTGCTTCATCCGTTGTTGTGCCTGGTGCAAACGTGCCTGAATTTCCTGCAAGAGAGCATCCCGCTCTTGCAATGCTAAATCGACCCTTTCCACCTTGGTGGAACCTGGTTCATATGAAAGTAGACGAGGTGGATTTCTGCCATAGACTACCTGAAAAGGTGTCATGCCCAATGAAGAGTGGAAGGCTGTATTGTAACAAAATTCAGCCCAAGGAAGCCATTCCACCCATTTTTTTGGCTGATCACCCACAAAACAGCGAAGGTACATTTCAATGGTGCGGTTGACCACCTCTGTTTGCCCATCTGATTGTGGATGATAAGCGGAGGAAAATGCTAGTTGTGTGCCACTCATTTTGAATAAGGCCCGCCAAAAAGAACTAGTGAAGATGGGATCTCTGTCACTCACAATTGTTTCTGGTAAGCCATGTAATCGGAAGACAAAGGTGAAAAAGGCATGAGCAACTGTGGCTGCTGTATATGGATGAGAAAGAGGTATGAAATGTGCATATTTGGAAAAACGATCGACTACCACATAGAGAACAGTTTTCCCTCCAACTTTGGGCAATCCCTCGATAAAATCCATGGAAATATCGGCCCATATTTGACATGGTATGGGTAACGGTTGAAGGAGGCCAGCTGGATGGAGGTTTTCCCATTTGTTCTGCTGACAAACTGAACAATTTTGCACAAATTCGCGAATTGAAGCCTTCATTCCCCTCCAATAAAAATCAGCTTTAACTCGAAATATGGTCTTTTGAACGCCTTCATGGGTTGAATTGTGGATACTGGAAATGATATTATGAACGAGAGGAGAAGAGGGTAAAAGATATACTCTATTTTTATAAAGTATTAACCCATTATGGACAGACCATGTTGGTTCAGCAACTCCATCCGTTACACGTTTCATAACAGCCTGAAGGTCTTTCGAAGTCACCACCTCTTGTCTGATGTCATCCAATAAGTCTACATGAGGATGGGATATGGAAAAAATCACTGTGGTGTCTTCATCGCGCCTAGAAAGGGCATCAGCAGCCTTATTAAGAGAACCAGCCCTATATTCGACTTGAAAGTTATAGCCAAGCAGCTTACTAACCCAATGTTGTTGAGGAGAAGTAGTGAGTCGCTGCTCTAATAGATATTTAAGGCTGTAATGGTCGGTTTTAATGATGAACGACCTACTCCAAAGATATGGTCTCCAATGTATTATTGCACGAGCAAGCCCTATTAATTCTCTTTCATAGGCTGGAAGCTTTAAGTGATGATCTGGAAACTTACGGCTGAAGAAGGCAATCGGGTGACCTTCTTGGTGTAGTACTGCTCCAATTCCCAACTCTGACGCATCACATTCGACCACAAAATCTTTATCGAAATTAGGCAGCCTCAACACCGGTGTGGTAGACAGCGCGTGTTTTAATTTTGTAAAAGCTGAATGAGCCCCGTCATTCCATTGAAAAGAATGTTTTTTAAGTAGGTTGGTTAGCGGTGCAGCAATCACTCCATAATCTTGTACGAACTTGCGATAGTACCCTGTTAACCCGAGGAACCCACGCAGCGCCTTTACTGATTGTGGTACAGGCCATCCCATTACTGCTTGGATTTTGGAATTGTCAACCGAAACTCCTTCACTACTGATAATGTGCCCCAAATAAGTGACATGAGATTCCCCAAAAGAGCACTTGGATTGCTTGAGAAATAATTGGTGGCTGCGCAAAATTTGCAAGACATGTCGCAAATGTTGCAAATGCTCCACCCACGTTTTACTGTAAACCAATATATCATCAAAGAAAACTAGAACAAATTTACGCAGGCAAGGACGGAATACCTCGTTCATCAAAGACTGAAATGTTGAGGGTGCATTGGTAAGGCCGAAGGGCATTACTAAAAATTCAAAATGCCCATGATGTGTTCGGAATGCTGTCTTCTCAATGTCTGGTTCATCCATTCGCACTTGAAAGTATCCTGACCTCAGATCAAGCTTGGAAAAATATTTTGTCCCATGAAGTTCATCTAACAGTTCATCCACCACCGGAATGGGATATTTGTCTTTGATGGTACGACCATTGAGTTGTCGATAATCCACGCAAAATCTATAAGAACCATCACGTTTGGGGACTAACAACACCGGGGAAGAAAAAGAGGATTTACTAGGGCGGATAATCCCTTGTTGAAGCATGGCTTCACATTGTTTTTCTATTTCTTCCTTCTGCAAATATGGATAGCGATAGGGCCTGACCACTACAGGTTCTGTTCCAGAGAGTAAAACTATTCGATGGTCGCAACTTCTTTTGGGAGGGAGACCTTTGGGTTCATGAAACAAATCTGAAAATTCTGCAATTAATCTCTCAGCTGCAGCTTTATGTGGATCTTCTTCTTGTAATAATGCGATTTCTGGTTTGCGGCACTCAATTTTCTTTCCTTCCCAAAGCACCCGCTGGCCATTTAACTTAAACCTCATTGTCAACGAAGCAAAATCCCATATGATTGGACCTAAAGTGCATAGCCACTTCACCCCTAAAACAGCATCAAATCCATCCAAAGAGAGTACATATAAATCAATAAGAAAAGAGTCAGAGTTGACTTGTAATTTTACCGCTTCACAAATACCCGGGCTGTACACCTTCTCTCCATTGGCAACTGATACCCGAAGCTTTGGTTGCTGCGTTACTAACAGATTAAGTTTTTGGGCTGCTTGTTCACTTATGAAATTATGTGTGCTGCCTGAATCAACAAGGACTAGTATAGGCTTTCCCCCAATGGAAGCTTGCAATTGCATTGTTTGAGAATTTCTAATTCCAGTGATAGCGTTCAGGGAGATTTCAGGCTCTAACTCGTCTTCTCCGTCCTCCATGTCGTCAACCAATAAGCAAAATAATCGTTTACATTTGTGCCCTGTCGCATACGATTCATCACAATTAAAACATTGTCCCTTTGCACGCCTTTCCAACATCTCTGCACGTGATAGTCGCTTGATAGGTGGTGTCACCACACTACCAGTTGTGTGGGAGGTTACTCTAGAGCCGCTGCTGCTCTGAGGTCTGTGCTCCTTGCTACTGGCAAGTAAGTTTGGATTGGTACCTGATGTTATTGGTCTTCCAAAGGTACTGAATCTTCGGTTCAGCTGTGACTTCCGCTCAAATGCCCGTGCTAGGTTCATTGCAGTGACCAAATTTGGTGGGGATTGCATTTCCACATCCATCCGCAAGGTTTCAGTTAGCCCAGCAGTAAACAAATCGACTTGTTGCGCTGAATGAACAGAAGTTGCTCTAGCCAACAAGGTCTGAAATTGGCGTTGATATTCCTCAACTGTTCCCGTTTGTTTGAGATTAACCAATTCCCCTAAGGGGTTGCTGCTCAGGGGAGGTCCGAATCGCAACGTACAATAATTTTTAAATTCAGCCCATGTAAGTGTTGGTTCCTCCTGCTCGACTCGATAGTACCATAACTGGGCTTCGTCCATCATGTGGAATGCTGCCAGCCCTACCTTTTCCCTCTCTTCAATCCTTTGATTATTAAAAAATTGTTCGCAACGATATAACCAGCCTAGAGGATCCCCGGTCCCATTATATGAGGGAAATTCTAGTTTAGTATATCTTGGAACATAATTATTGCTTGTAGCTGTTGATCGTACGACTCGGTCTTCCTGTTGCATCGAAGGGTCTTTATTGTTGCTGCTGGTAGTTGCCGTGGCTGTTTCTTTACCCTTAATGCTGGCCTGAGATTCTATAAATTTTTGAAGCTCCCTAATGCTATCTTTTATGTCACACACATCTTGTTGCGTTTCTGAAACCTTGTGTTCTAGCTCTTGCATTCTAGTATTCAACTGGTTATTGTCACCCATGACGATTGGCTTTGATACCAAGTTGATATGGTCCCGCGAATAGGATCTCGTCACGGGTCTGTTCTCCGGGAAACCTTCTCGATTTCCTTTGTTACTCCCTTTCTTCGAGCGGCCTATTTTTGATAATATGTTTTGGTGTTTGAAAGAGACACCCAACTCCCTGTTTTTAGAATTGAAAACTTTTTTTTTGAAAACTTTTTGATATCTTATTTCATAATAATCCCCTCTTAAATAGAGAAGAAGGAAACCTATTACAATAAGGAATCCTACTAATTAAGAAACTACTATTTAGGAAACTACTAATAAAACTTCTTATTTAACTAGGAGTCCTAGATGAATAAGGAAAACTCAAAAATAAAAATCTGACAGCTGGAATTACTTCTTGTTTTGACGGCTGTATTGTTTTCCAACAAAACTATCTGTAACATAAATAGGTTATAAATATACGATTTCAGGGTTTGAGAAGCATCTATGTTTCCAAAATATACGACTGGAAATTGAGATATAGGCTAACATTACAATTTTAATCTTTTTGGCCATAAATTAAAAAAGTCAAAAATGTGAGATATATATGGATGATTAAACTTTTTAGTAAATGCAATTTTACCATCATTGAAATTCTAGCAATATTGGCTAAAAACCTGTTGTAAATTCCAGATGATTTTATGAGGATGTTGATTCCTCTGTTGCCATTGCTTCTTCAGCTAAGCCCTGTTCAGGATCCTGATGATTTCATCAACACCATAAATACTTACAATTTGGATGATTGATTACTTTCGACTAAGGATGACGAATCTTAATACTAAGAAAATATTACAAATATTTTACCTTTTTAAAATCCTTGTTTATGGTTTTCAGGAAATGATACAAGGGATTCTGATGGAAACCATTCATCCTAAAACACTATATAATTATCAAGCAGCAGAAAATTAAACAGCATATAATTACGGGTTAAAAGCACAACTTAAACTAAATTTTAGTCCTATATTTTAGTTTGGTATCAAAACTTCAGTTCATATTAAAATGATACCAAAATTCAATTTTCATTTCATTCAATGATACCTTGTCACTCTCCGATCTATAGAGGTATAGATGAAGCCTATTCTTAATATATGTTGCTACATCATTCGCCACATAAGTCGCCATATTAACTGTCGTCCGACACTGCGTCTTACATGGCAATACTAGTTGTCACCGATTGTCACATTACTTATTGGATTTAAGAAGTTGTAGTAATTTAACTTAAAATATAAATAAAATCTGCAGTACCACTATGATACAAATTGAAATTTAATTACCAAGTTAATATATCAAACAAGAGTTTAGTATCACTTGGGATTTTAATCCGATTACTTAAGATAAAGTAAACAACAAATAGCCAGCTGATTAGCTAGGAGAAAGACTTCATCAAACCAAATTTGTTGGTTTGGTTCAATTACTCAGTTTGGTTACATAAGCTAAATTAGAATTGAAGTCATCTCCGGAATATCTCGAGTTCATTAATAAAAAGGAAACAAATGAATATTTAAAATACAATAGTAGTTGAACATACCTTAGTATGAAATGAATTCGTTGACTAATTAATCATTAATCGAGATCAGATAGAAGCAAAGTGATTATTTCCTCAACAAAAGACAGGAACCCACCAATAGCCATAAAAGTGAGAATAGTAGATATGAACATAAGCAGTGAACCCCTGGCGTGGAACAAATTAAACGTGTTACTGAAAGAAGGATGAAAAAAGTTTAGACAATGTAGATTAGTTTGAAAATGAATTACCTGAAACCGAATTGCTCACTGCTTTCATATATCGTTCCATGTCAAGAACGCATTGTTGATTTCTGAATTATCATGTAGGGATAAAGAAGGATGCAGAGAATAAGCCATGCTATGTAGCTAATCTGTAATGTATTTGTTGCTCGTCTCATAGACGTTACTGATGAGAAACAGAGTGTGCATATATGTACCAAAGCTGATTCTCCCTTAATTACACTGTTCCAAGATTGTTCTCAACCATATATATTCAATTTTCAAAAGAAAAAAATCACCCTATAACCATCATTTCTTCTGCTTATCAAATTTCTATAATATATGTAGCAAGTGATCCGCCATACACAGTAAAATAAAAGGAGAATTTCAGAGAGGACTAATGCATCAAGAACCATTATTTCTTTTAATTGCTCAATTAGCTCATTTAAATTGCTCATTCCAGCAAGAATGAGAACCAAAGCCATGGACAGTAAATTTTTTAATTGTGAAACAACCAATAGTCTCCTACATGAATATGATCTAGAACCATCATCAACTTGCAGAAAAGAGTAGTATCATTTTTAAAATCGTAATAGATAGACAATAATCAGTTTGCAGTCATTTCACACACACCCTCAAATAAATAGATAGACTGTAATTTTCATTAAGACAGTACATAGATCAAACCATAACATGAATCAACGATACAAAATTTTCGGTTACATAGGTATCATTATATTCATCAAAAAGACGGTTAATTTAGCTGTTTATAGTGTCATGATCAGCAAAAACAAAAGACATAAATATATAAAGTTAAACCTACTTGAGCAAAGCATGTTACGAATTGATAGCTCGGGTCCAGTCTTACACTTCTATTCTTGCTATGACCTTCTAACTGTATCTGTTCTTGAGTAAAACAAGGCTCTCCATGTAAGAATGCACTTCGAAGATGTATCCATGGAAGCAAAGAGGTGTGACCTTTTGTGTCCGGGGGTCATAAGAAGCTATCTCACTATTGCTATCCTCGATAAGAATTCCACCATGCCGTTGAAAGCTTAGCACCCTCAGTAAAGCTCCAGGATTTGGTAAATCTACAGAAAATTGTTTTGTCCAAGATTCTGCTGCACCATACTCTCTCATCACCCAAATAGAACATTTTGTATAACTCATGTAAGACTCGTCATAAAATATCGGTTCTTCACAGTGTATTAGAGCTAATGACTGGCAGTACACCGATAAAGAAACACTAGGGTCACTCGAGTCAACTAGGGCATGAGGGAGCATCAACTCTTCAAATACTTCGTTGCTCAAATCAAAGGAAGCTATCATCATTTTTCTACCAACCCCGCCGTATATTTGTGCTACCCAATGAACAGAACCATTCAAATAAGCACAAGAATCAGTATCATAAAGAACATAATTTAGATTCTTGACAGTAATGGTCCTCCAAGCATTGGAGCTAAGTTCAAAAATTTCAACAAATGGTTGGATGAGTCCAAAGGGTTTAAAAACCTTACCAATATAAGCAATCCTAACAACTTTGTAGGCGCTGCTCTTGCTATCAAACCCGAATCCAACAAAGTGAGTAGTGCCGTTGCAATGCTCTCTTAAAGAAGTTGTAATAAACTCTCCAATTGCCGGGTTCCATACAATCAGACGATTATTCATTCCATCAGACAAACAAACCAAACCATGACACGAACCGGCTACGTCTACATCATTTCCATAGTCACCCAGTTGTTTAAACTCACTAAAGGACTCATTATCACTGTGCAATACGAACTGTGGTTTCATAGGATATGTTAGATTTTTCTGGACAAGGAAGTAAGGTTTGTTGGCTTGAGTGGTGTGAGCTATGTGAAGAGAAATGAAACTAGGGTTTGAGATTAGAGAGTACCATAATTTGCAGACACTTCTGCATTTGAGCAGAGATTTGACTGATAATCTCTTCAGGATTTCCGCCACAAGTTCTTCAGAGAGATGATCTGACATTGTTCTTGGCTTTTGTATGAACTACAACACAAGAATTTAGAGAAGGGTTTTGTTGTAAGGTTTTGTTGGGGAGTTGTAATGAAGTGAGATTGAAATGAAAATGGAGTTTCAATTGTATTTTATTACTTAAAGGCAAGTAGTTGAGTGTCTTGGAAGCCAAAACTGTATCCTCCCCATGAACAAGTTAACCTAATTATTTGTTTTTCCCAAATGCTTTTTGTCATAAAAATCCCTTCAATTCAATTATCTGCCATTTGCTTCAATCGATAATCACATGACCTTTTCTTTCTAATTTATTTAATTTTCAGACGCCTGCATTCATTTTCTTCTCCAGCTAATTTGACCCATAAAAAGGACGGGAACAAATGAGTATGCAATTAATATTTGATTAATTACTAATTTTAATCAATCAATACTATATATTCTAAAACTAATGTTAATGTTGTATAGTAGTAGTAATTTTATTATTTAAAATTAATAAAATTTAAGCCAAACCCATCTTCAGGTCCCTCTACTCTTCACTATTTTTTCAATAGGTCCTTCTACTTCAATTTGTTATTTATATGTCCCTCTACTTAAATATTTTTAGTCAGTACGTCCCTCGATGGATGGAATAGAGAGAGTGGTTCTCACTCTCTGTTATTGAGAGTGAAAAAAATTGATGACATTAAATAATGTCTAGGTGACATAAATTAAGGGCTTATTCATTCAAAATCTTAACTTAAAAATTAAATTGTAATATTAACTAAAATTAATGGCAAAACAATAAATTTTCCATCTTCTTCCTCTTTCTATTGTTCAACTTTCCAAACCGTATCTGACCTTATCTTTTTATCAAATTTGCAGTTCAAAACCAGAATTACACAAGAAATTAATAAGAATCACTTTCTAACTTTATTAATCACACATCATTTCAATAAAAAATGAAAACTATAAAACCTAACTCTATTCCTAAAAAATCACAACCACCGCCACCCATTTTTATTTTCCGGACATCAATACTTCTTCTTCGCAGCGGTATTAACGGCGATCTGCAGCTTCCGACAAGCTATTTTGCGACTTTGTCTTCACCTGCGGCAGCTGTGGTTTCTTCTTCAACCAGCAATCTCCAACAAACGACGGCCAATAGCTCGCCGGCAGAAGAAGCAAACTGTTCGTCATCAACAGAAATGTCTCTGTCTTTTCCGACAGCAACTCTTGTTCTTACCCAGCAGCTGCAGCTCCTCTTTATTCGCACTCGCCATTTCCGATTCAAAAGTACTGGTCGTTATCGTCTTCTCTCTTTACCATTTGGTTCAACTTACTAATTCTGGATCTACTTGCTTTAAGCCTTCAACGAGCATGTAAAATTAAAAACAAAACTATAAACCAAAAAATCTAGGAGCCACAATTGAATTTGAAGAATTTGGGATAGGGTTTATTTAGAGAAGATGATATGACGTGGACTATGTGGATTTATTGAGGTGGTTAAATAACAATTTCGGTCCTTCAAATTGTTTTTTATTTTTAAAATTAATGGTGACATGTCATTAGTTAACAGAAGTTTTATTATTTAACGGAACTTTTATTAGTTAACGGAGAGTGTAGCACACTCTCTGCATTCCATCCGTGTAGGGGTATAATAACAACGAAAATGAAAGTACAGGGATACGAAAACGTTAAATTGAAGTATAAGGACCTAATGAAAAAAAGGTGAAGAGTAGAGAGACCCCGGAATGGGTTTGGCCTAAAATTTAAATTATGATATTAAAACAATAGTTTGAAAAAACAGAAAACAGAAAATAGAAATATTAATAAGAATAAAAAACTTTATACATGATACATTTGGATTATAATCTATTCACCACCACAACTACAGTCATTCCTCTTACTCTTTGTTTGAACTCGAACACTTTAAAATTGTAAATCAAATTTAAGGGACCTAATCCTAAGGAATAAAATACCAAATATAATTCGACTATAATTGTTTCAGCTACGACTATAGAATTAGTGGCACTCTTATTCTTCTAAAATATGTTACCCAAAATTCCAAATGGTACCAGAAGTAAAATCATCACTTTCATACTTGATAAAATTAAGGCCTAATTACTTAAAAACCACCCACCTTATAACTTTTTTTCATTTATACCACGACTTAATAAAAAATTCAATTGTACCCTATTTTCGGTTTTTATGTTTCATCTGTATCGCAAATTTAATTTTTTTGACAATTTAATTAATTTGAGGATAAAAACATGAAAAAAATTAAATAAAAGGATTAAATTATACTTTTTTTTATTTAAAAAAATACAAATAGTAAGTCTTTTAATTTTAAAAACGTTTAAATAAGTCCTAACACTTAATTAATTTTTAAAATTTTTATTAAAACAACTAATAAAAAATTTATTAAGTCCTGCTCCTGCCACCACTCCGGTGAAAAGCCATGTCGCTGTCTGTCTTCTCCTATACGAATCCAGATCCGGGTTTGTTTCAGAGAATACGAACAAACAGATGTGGGTTGGATGAACTTAAATCTGGGTTATAGATACCCATCTCCCTCACGAATGCATTGGTCTACAAGCATTGGGATCTGGGTTGAAATTAGTCAAGAACATAAGCATTGGGATCTTGCAACTCGTGGTTATTTTAAAGATTCGTATTTGATTTTTTTTTGAGTCATCATCGCCACTTGCAATTAGTGGTGGTGACCTCATTGCATATGAGAAAATTGGGTGTCTTTTAAATTTGGAACTAAAATTTGTACAAAGGCTAAAAAAATGAAAGATCTTGTGGCCATTATAAAATGATGGTAGAATTAGTGGACAGATGGGAGTTGGGTGTCAAGTTGGTTATTTGCATGCTTTCTTTTCATTATGTTGTAGTGAAAGTCATGCGGGATGGAGAATTATCAATGGAGATGGAGAAAGCGGGCGAAAAAACAGCGGCAGAGAAGAGCAGCTGCTGGTTAAAAAGAAAATTAGGTAGCAGAGGGAAGAAGACGAGGTTATTAATTCGGTTAATTATTATTTATTCAGAAATGATTAGGTTATTTAGGATTTAATTAGAATGTTATGATGATGATTTAGCTAGAGTAAATTAGGATTAAGTATGGTTAATTAGGATTTAATTAGGTGAACAGATCCATACGGGTCTGCTCTTTCCTTGAAGAACGATCGGATTTCGGAATTTGTTTAGTGAAATTTTTTTAATTTTTTTTGTGAACCAACTTTGTTTCGTATAAAGGGCATTTGTTTTACGTTTATAAAATTTTAAAAAATTATTAATAATTAATATTAATTAAATCAAAAAAAATTTATTTGTTAAATTTTTTTGGAGAAGTAGGTATTTTTATATAATTAATAACATAAAAATATTAACGTAGCCCCCCAGTGACGGATGTAGCTAGTGGCCAAGGGGGACACTGGGCCCCCCTAAAATAAAACAAACATTTACATATAAGAGGGTTTTAGTGAGCAATGAGTTAGATTGAGGGATTTATCATGTATATTGCCCCATTGTAATATTATATACTCTTTTTTAGTTTTTTGTCCCTTATAATTTCTCTATACTTTTTTCATCTGATTAAACCCACGACATATTAAAAACATTACCACATAATGTTTGCATGTATTAAAAACTAACAAATACACATAATTTATTAATTATAGTTTTGCAGAAATTTTAAATTAACAATAGTTTTTATATAAGAAGAGAAAATTCTATACAAAAAAATAACAACATTATGATACATTAATATAAACCTATTAATTATTAAAAGTAAAATTTTCTATTGCATATATTTTTAATTGTCTTAATTTTTTTAAAATATCAAATATTTATATTTGAGGTAAATCATAACCAAACCTTTAAAATCACTGAATTTAACCCGTTATGTATATCAATTATAGTCTATTTTAAAGATAGTAAGAACTTTTATATATTTACATCAAATGGTTGTCATGTTGGCAAAAATCTGATTATATTTAAAATTAGCTATGACTGACAAATAATTTTTTAAAAGAGGTTAAAATGGGGTGATTCTAAAAGATATGGTTGGAATGACTTCAAACTTAAAAGTTCGACACTTTTACAATATCAAATCTATTTAATTTGGACCCCCCTCAAGAAAAAGTATGCGTCCGTCACTGGCCCCGTCCAAACCCGGCATGAGCCCGTCAAAATAGTGCATTAGGCTGGCTTTTGGTAGTATATTTGATTGTCTTTCCATCCGTACTTTTATATATAATATAGATATAATATATATTACCTATAGTTAATATATTGTGATTTTTTACATAGCTAATTGAAAGAACAAATGGAATGGACAAAAATCAACCAAAGCGACCGGTTCTGTTCGGTTTAATTTGAAAATTAATTATTTTAAAATTTTAGTTGGGTTTGATTTAAATAAAATAAAATTTTAGCTTGATTCACACGGTAGGAAAAGTTGGGTGAATATTCCTAAAAAGTAAATATTTAAGTTTAAGAAGATAGAGAAGAAAAGGAAGAAGAGTTTGGTTGGTTGTTGTTTTAGTTATATTTAAATATATTATATACACATATATATAAGATACATTTCCGATACATATTTGATACATCTCTGATATATAATTTAGATCGTTCGGTTATTTTTTTTTTATTTTTTTATCGATTTAATTAAATCAACCGACTAATTCTATCGGTTTCTTATTATATTTTAAAAAAAAATGGATATATCTCTGATACATATTTAATACATCTCGTAATTATACATGATATATATACTTTTCATATTTGATACATAATTTATACATGATAGATTTTTTTTTATGTTTTTAAAAGTTTTTATTACATATATTGTTTATACATATTTGATATATCTTCGTTACGTATTTGATATTTCTTCGATACATGTTTCATACATGTTTGATACATCTCCGATATATATTTAATGTTTTTTTTATACATGTTTGATACATATTTGATATATTCGATCATTCAATCCATTTTTCATATTTTTTTATACATCTTTTATTTTTAGTTTTATTCAATATATTTTTCAATATCTATTTTAATACATCTCTGCGACATATCAAAATTTGTATTACATGTATTGCATGTATAATTTTTATATATAATTAATAAATCTATAATACATAATTTATATATAAAAAATATACTATTCATGTACCAGATCCATATTCGGTATGTATCAATAATGTGTCCGGTATATAATTTATAAAATTATATTTAAAAAAAATATTATTTATATATTTTTTAAATTTAATAAAAAAATTTAAAATTAAAATTAAAACAAATTATTTTATTATTTTAAAAAAAATAAAAAAAATAAACACCATGTTAGCAGGTGCACTATGGGTTAGCTTCATGTGAGCAGTTGTATTTGCGTCAGTAGGTCTGACGCGCACTGATGTCAGTGTCATACGCTGACATCAGCGCATATGGTATTGGTGTAATATTTTTTTAGAAGGTGGTACTCATAAAATAAAAGTCAATTTTATTGTAAAGGACGAAAATAGTAGCCACTTTTGTGGTAATTTTGTTATCTTCTCTTTTAAATTTTATTTTTATAATTAATTTTATTTATATCTTTATAATATTATGTAATAACTATATTAACTTAATTTTTTAGGCTTATGGACTTGATTTACTCATGAAAAATCGAAAAGGTGGATAGACTACAACTAGTATTTTTAGTTATTGTCATTTTTTTATTTTGTTGATAAAAATTGATAAATTTTGCTATTTGGATATTTTGTAAATTAAAAAAAAAAACTTGATGAAAACTAATTAAAATAGTTTAATAAATTATGGATAAATTTGCTATTATAACACCAAAAAATATCAACTCTTGTGACAGAGAACATAATTTGAGTACAATTTCTCAACAAAAAAAAGCATATATAGATTAAATTTATAAATTATTAATTGTACGTTATTTAGCCCGGGCTGGAAATAATTCCTAGTTCCGCCATTGGCTGCACTTGATATTTTGCAAATAAATACAAAATAATCCTGTTATCTTTTAATAAAAGAATTTCAGGCCTTTAAAAAATAATTAGGTAGTGTAAAAAATAATTGACCTAACAATATTATTAAAATATAACTCAAATCTTTTAGTAAATAATATTTAAAATTATTGTCAACTTTTATTAAATACGTGCTTTATATAATATATAAACCAATTACAATGAGACACGTCTTTAAATATGAAATACAAACATTATAACATTAAATATAATAAATACATATATTATTAAATTATTACTTATTACTTATTTTCAAATAATAATTTTTAATAATAATTTATTTGATTCAAAAATAATATATTTTCCTGACACGAAATCTCGGTTTGAGACCGGTGTTAGGAACTTTACTTAAATAAACTTTTGAGGAACAAACATTCTCTTTTAAATTAAAATATAATTACATATTTATTTATAAATTATGAGACTTTTATTTAAATAAATTATCATAGTTAAATACTTATACACAAATTATAATACTCTATACTACTGCAGACAACTATAATTTAAAACCTTATGTAGAGCATCTCCAATGATATTTTTTATTTTAAAGAGCACATTTAGTAAAATAAAGAGTATCTTTAATATAAAGAGTAACATATTTAAATTTACTCCAATAGACTCTTTAATAATAACTCTTTATTTTATTTTTATTTTTATAAATGATATTAAAAAATATAAAACGTTAATAATATTGATTTATTTATTCAATTTTAAAATTCAAAAATTCAAAATACTATATTTCAAATGAAAATAACCAACTTATTTTAAAATTTGAAAGTTTATCTTTTTAAAAATAAAGTAGAGAGTGAAAGTGGCTCTCCACATGTAGAGAGTTATTTTCACTCTCTTCTTTAAATTTGAATTTTAGAGTGTGCATTGGACTTTAATTTGTGTGCATTGGACTTTAATTTTAGAGATATATATTATATATAATTATACGTAAAAATTAAAATTATACGTAATAATTTTTACTTATATGTGTGTATTAGTTTATATATTTTATTTTCATATATGTATCTACACACATATTATATTTATACAAAAATATTTCAATAAATAAATTTTATATTTATTTATACATATATAAATATGAATAAAAATAATATTATTGTAAACTTCGGTTTTTCGGTCGGTTCGGTTAACCACTAGTTGAAATCAAACCAAAACCAAAAACCATACTTTTTTATAATTTGAAACCAAACCAATCCATTTTAACCAAACCAAAATTAATTTCGGGTTGGTTTGGATCGGATTAATGGTTTGGTTCGGTTTTTGCTCACCGCTAGGTAAGAGTGTCCAAAATACCGGCTCGGAGATAAAGTTCCTTACTGCTGCATATCTAATCAGACCAGAGATATTGCGAGAAGTTAGTACTTGTTTAGTTCCACATTACTCTTAACTTGTTTAGTTCCACATTACTCTTACTGACCACCGCATACATCTTATGAATGCCAAATTCAGATTGTTCGAGACTATGAATATCAACAATATTTGTATCAGAGAAAATTGGATGCAACAGTAGCCAAGCTCTTTCAGAAGTTCAGAATCGCTGATCCAAAGTTAATAAGCTATCATACTTTGTTAACTCATGAAAAAGATGAGCAGCACAATGAAATTTAACTTTATTTATAAAACTATAAGATTAATGTGACCTCATTCGAGACAGTAGAACCGAGGTTTAAACTTTAAATCTCTAAGGTATCAGATTTCAGAATGCCAACTAAAACAAATCCACCAGTTCAAGAAGATCAAGTTTTCAATTATTTCAGGTATGAATGAAATTTTCTCAGGCCAATACATTATGGAACTTAATAATATTAATTTTGTTTGACATAAAAGCTTTTTAAAATTGATAATAGCAACTATTCTAAATTGAATAGTATACAAACTTAAATCAACTATTCTAAACAACTCAATCAAAAACTTGAGTTGTAATTAATAAAAACAACCTACTAAACAAGATTTATGGAGTCGTAATTAATAACAGATTAATATATCATAGTTTGAACAATAAACTAAGGCCAGAGTGCCTAATGATAAAGCATTAGAATGAAATAGTATAGGGTAACGCATAGATATCAGCCTGTGGTAGATTCCGGGCACAGGGCCAAAAGGAAGACGCCTCATCGCCTGGTTCGTCATGCTGATAAATTTTGATTCTCTTGTCACAACGAATATCTTGCGTTTTCGTGGCAGAAAGCCAACTCTGATCATCAAAGTTAGTTTGATGATAAACAACAGGTGGTGCAGTCCAATCCCCAAACAAGGTTTTGTATAAAACTTCTGCTTTGAATAGCTTCTTCTCAGATTTTCCTCTCTTTTCCTCTCTTTTTCTCTTATGGCGGCTCCGAGTACTGTCTGATGAAAGAGTGTGATGACAGACTGGTCGGCCATGTTCCTCAGTCAAGCTACTTCTTCCAGGTTCGTCATCGTCCTTCCGCTTCGAAAGAAGTTTGCTGTGTGAAGTGGATTTCTTGTGTTGTATCTTAGATCGCTTCTCTTTTTTCAGTTTATCAGTTAATGGTTTATTCAAGTCGCTCTTAATGGTTTGGCTCACGGCCTCACCGTTGCTCAGGTAAGGATAGCACCGTGACATTGCTCTCTCAATCAAAATCGAAAAGGGTTTACTGTCTTGCTAGGGTTTCTCTGATCTTTGGGAGAAGAAAGAATGTGAGCAGTAGATTGATATCATAAACTTGATTTATATAAGAAAAGAAGGTGTAGTGCTAATAAGGAAAATTCGACTAAAGTGGAAACTAAGTAGATAACAACCAACCAAACTCTTCTTCCTTTTCTTCTCTATCTTCTTAAACCAAATATTTACTTTTTAGGAATATTCACCCAATTAACTTTTCCTACCGTGTGAATCAAGCTAAAATTTTATTTTATTTAAATCAAACCGAACTAAAATTCTAAAATAATTAATTTTCAAATTAAACCGAACAGAACCGGTCGCTTTCGTTGATTTTTGTCCATTCCATTTATTCTTTCAATTAGCAATGTAAAAAATCACGCAATATATTAAGTATAGGTAATATATTATATCTATACTATATATAAAAGTACGGATGGAAAGACAATCAATATACTACCAAAAGCCACCCTAATGCACTATTTCGACGGGTTCGTGCCGGGTTTGGACGGGGCTACATTAATATTTTTACGATATTGACAGTTCGAGCCCGCCCATAAAAAGCGGGCTTTTCTCGGGTTCGGACTTTTAATATTGTAAAAATGTTAATTGATGATATTTTGGGTGATATTAATTTTATTGATACTGAATTCTAGTTTTTTTTTTGTCTGAGTTTATATTTTGTCTTAGTTTTAGTTGGTAAGACTTGTGGTAAGACAACACCAATTGTACTTCTAAAATAGTACACACTTCGTAAATTAATTTTATCAAGTATGGAAGTGATAATTTTACTTCTGGTACCATTTGGAATTTTGGGTAACATATTTTAGAAGAATAAGAGTGCCACTAATTCTATAGTCCTAGCTGAAACAATTATAATTGTTTATATTTGGTATTTTATTCCTTAGGATTAGGACCTTTAACTTTAATTTACAATTCTGAAGTGTTTGAGTTCAAACAAAGAGCAGGAGGGATGACTATAGTTGTGGTGGTGAATAGATTCACAAGTATTATTGTGAGTCATTTTATAGAACCAAACTTACGGATAATTGATTCTAGGTGTCACTATATTTTCAAGAATTGTAAAATGGTGAACGAACTTCAAAACGTCACAATATGATTACTAAACTTTTAAATATGTGATTTTTTGAGGTTTTTAAGGGTTTTACGGTCAAATTATATATATGTAATAATCAAAATTTGATTATTTATAACAAATAATACCTTATATTATATATTTACACACAATAAACAAAAAATCAACTCGAAATATTTTTCTTCAGTGATAAAAATCTTTCTATCTTAACATAACTAACTAGTATAGTAACTAAAATGTTACATTTTAAAGTACGGTCACCATTTTATAATATTTGAAAAGTATAGTGAACTCGAAAATAAATGACCCCAAACTTACATTTGTACATCTGCTTCTTCTACAAGCAGCACTTTTATTTCTTGGGGCTGTTTTATGTTACATAGTTATGGTAGAGACTAAATGTAAAATAGCTGAGGAAGAAAGAAATGTAAACTTATAATCCAAATGTATCATGTATAAAGTTTTATATTCTTATTAATATTTCTATTTTCATTTTTCTGTTTTTTCAAATTATTGTTTTAATATCATAATTTAAATTTTATTAATTTTTAAATAATTAAATTACTATTATACAACATTAACATTAGTTTTAGAATATATTGATTAAAATTACTAGTAATTAATCAAATATTAAAAAAATCAATTGCATATTCATTTGTTCCCGTCCTTTTTATGGGTCAAATTAGCGGGAGAAGAAAATGAATGCAGGCGTTAGAAAAATTAATAAATTAGAAACAAAAAGGTCATCTGATTATCGATTAAAGCAAATGGCAGGGATAAATTGAATTGAAGGGATTTGAAGAGGTGATGCTCCCTCATGCCTTAGTTGACTCAAGTGACCCTAGTGTTTCTTTATCGGTGTACTGCCGGTCATTAGCTCTAATACACTGTGAAGAACCGATATTTTATGACGAGTCTTACATGAGTTATACAAAATGTTCTATTTGGGTGATGAGAGAGTATGGTGCAGCAGAATCTTGGACAAAACAATTTTCTGTAGATTTACCAAATCCTGGAGCTTTACTGAGGGTGCTAAGCTTTCAACGGCATGGTGGAATTCTTATTGAGGATAGCAATAGTGAGATAGCTTCTTATGACCCCCGGACACAAAAGGTCACCCCTCTTTGCTTCCATGGATACATCTTCGAAGTGCATTCTTACATGGAGAGCCTTGTTTTACTCAAGAACAGACTCAATTAGAAGAGTAAGACTGGACCTTAGTAATCTTAGGTTTAACTTTATGTATTTCTGTCTTTTGGTATCTATGCATTTTTAATCTGTTTAAGTAGGTTTAACTTAATGTATTTCTGTCTTTTGTTTTTACTGATCATGAAATTATAAATAGCTAAATTAACCTTCTTTTTGTTGAAGTTTATGATACCTATGTAACTGAAAATTTGATATTGTTGGTCATGTTAATATGTAATGGTTTGATATGTGTGTCTGGATGAAAATTATGGTCTGTCTATTTATTTGAGGGTGTGTGTGTGAAATGACTGCAAAGTGATTAGTGTCTAGCTCTTATGATTTTAAAAATGATTTCTCCTAGTTGATTGTTTTAGATCATATCCATGTAGGACTATTGGCTTCAAATTGATTGTTTATGGCTTTGGCTCTCATTCTTGGTTGAACGATGTTGTCTTTTGGCTTGTATATAGAACACAATGAGCAATTTAAAGAAATAATGGTTCCTATGCATTAGTCCTCTCTCAAATTTTCCATTTATTTAATGTGTGGCCAATCACTTGATACATATATTATAGAAATTTGATAAGCAATTTTATCTTGGTTATATGGTGGATTTTTTCTTTTGAAAATTGAACATGTTCGGTGGAGAACAATCTTGGAACATTTTAATTAGTCCTCATGGGCGGTTCTTGGAGAATCAATTAAGGGAGGATCAGCTTTGGTAAATATACGCACGCTCTGTTTCTCATCAGTGAAATACAATCTTGTAACTTCTACGAGACAAGCGAAAAACACATTACACATTAGCACCAGCCTGCATGGCCAGTTCTCTGCATCCTTCTTTATCCCTACATGATAATTAGGAAATCAAGATTGCGTCGGAAACAGAAACTAATGTCAATCATAACAGAAAAAGATGGCTGTAACAATGTGTTCCTGACATGGAACGATTTATGGAAGCAGTGAGGAACTCTCTGTATGCCCAATTCAGGTAATTCAAACTAAAACAGTGTCTAAACTTCATTCATCCTTTTTCAGTAACATGTTTAACTTGTTCCAGGTCAGGGGTTCACTGCTTATGTTCATATCTACTATCCTCGCTTTTATGGCTGTTGGTGGGTTCCTGTCTTTTGTTGAGGAAATGATAGTATTTTCTTCCTCAAAATTTGTTTCTATCAATAATCAACAAATTCATTTCATATGAAGGTATGAACTTCTGTTCAAGTACTATTGCATTTTAACTTTTTTTTTTTTATTAATGAACTCAAGATATCATAGTTCCGGAGACTTTAAGACTAATTTAGCTTATGTAACCAAACTGAATAATCGAAACCAAATTGGCTACATATTCGAACTCTCGAAGAGAGAAAATTTATTTGCTACCAAAAAGGGAAAAGCTAATTTGCCAATTTAGTGATGATGGTTATCGTATTAGTGAATTTCTAAGTCATCCTTTTGGAATTGAAGCTATGTTAAACAACAAGACTATGGCAAATTTTTAATCCGTTGGTGCCAATACAAGAAAATTGTACTGTTGACATGCTTTCTTGCAATGTCATTCCTCATGAAAAAAGAAATTTCGCCATTACTCTTAATGCTTAGGTTGTTTTCATGTATAGGTTGATTTCTTGAAAGTAATTTAAGTGAAAAATTAGGAGTTTTGCATTTTCAGATGGTCAAAAGTCAAAACCTGATTTGTTGTCCTCTACGTATTTTCCCTATGAACAGAATAGGAGTTTTCATTTCGTACTACGTAGTTGAATATTGATGGAAATTTAGGGATAATATTTTGTGTAGGGGTTTCAGGATGTTGGAGATGAAGAGAAGCTAGGATAGTTTCCTGAATCGGTGTCTTGTTCATACTAGAAGATCAACTAGTAATGCATTCTCTTTGGCATTTGAATTTGATTTGAATGCTAACCTCAACATATTTTGAGCAAGCATGCGTTCTTGAGTGATAATGTCAAAGCGGATTGCAACTGATGAAATAGACGCGATCTGAATAAGCAGGCTGTTATCAGCTGAAAGGTGGCGGGGTTGGTCACAGTGGAGGAGTTGATTTTAGATTTGAGTTCAGATATGTTTTTAGTGAAGAGAAAGTTTAGAGTTTTATGTGAACATTAAAATTTTATTTATTTAGCCACATCAAATAATAAAAATTTAATTTCTAATGCTATGTCAGTTTCGTTTGTGGTCCACTAATGGGAAAATATATAAATGTAATTGTAACGCGTCGTTAACTAGTAATTGCAACAGTTTTAAATTCGTTTCCAAATTGGCGTAGCCATTGCATATATTTACTTATAAAGCATATACTGGCATTATTTGTCAATGAACATGCAAATGTGACATGAATGTGGAGTTAAAGATGAATATTATCAAATATCTCAATAAATTTACAAAGAGAAAAGAGTATTACAAGAGAGTAGGTAAGGTTGGTTGAACCGGGAACAGCAGCCAGTCTGGTTTGTTATACTTTAAAACTCGGATTTCTGATTCAGCCGTTAATAGAGGCGTTCCACAAAAAAAAAAGGCAAAACTCATTTTTGTTACTAATACTATCACGTTATCAGATACAGCAAGAAAAAAAAATAGAGTTAACAACATGCTTCTGATAGTTTTTGCAATGCATTTCCATTCAAACTTTTCTTTAAGGGTGTGCAACCGGTCATCAATTGTGGAGCACCATGGATGGACATCCGATTGTGTAAAATGTTGTATTCGTTTGGTTCGGTCAATTTGGCTAAAACCAAACAAATTGATTATAATTGCTAGTGTAGTGAACCGACCGAGTAAGTAACATTAACCAAAATTGAACTGACAGAATCAACTAAAATTACAAAAATTTCAAAACCAAACCGATCGTATAAGTCATATTGGGTTAATTCGGCCGGTTCTAATAATCTAGATTATCTAAGTCACAAACTGATAATTATTCAAAATTGAATCAACATGTATCACTAAAGCAAATCAACTGAAAGTAATCGGTTTGGTCGGTAACATCAAATTGGTGAAAAAATCTCCTGTCTCCTGTCTATTTCTCTACGAATGTTACTACCCTAGTCCCTCGAGACAGACATGCCCCTTCTTTTTCCTTTTCGAAATAGCTTCTAAACATAATTTTTGTCAACAAAGGTAGAATAATGAAAAAAATAGAGCTTCATCTACTTGGCAAATTATTGCTTGGCCATTCCAAGATTAGGGTAACAACACACGTGCTGTTGGAGGAGCAGCACCATCGGAGAAGCAGAACTGATAGCAGAACAAACACAAAAAATGTTTGGTGCATTTTAGTTTTTCTAGCTGAATATAGCTAAAATCTTTTTATTTGTCTTTAATCAAACTAATAACGTATATAAATGACAATCGAGAATTGAGTACAATCAAATGTTTACTGAGGGAAGACGGTCATTTTCAACTACATAAACCATTTATATGCTGTTTGTACCAATGCGAAACTTATTAACTTAAACAGGAGAAATTTGGATTAACAGTTGATTTACAGAGTAATGTATTTGAAACGTGCAAAATAAACCATTTACATGAAGCCAATTCACTACTTATCTGAAGCAGAATTTTACAATGTCTTCTAAAGCTTAGTACCCTAACTAACCCTCCATAATCTTGCAAAACAAACTACGTGGTGGTTTTCTCCAACCGCACTTATTCAACACCCAAATGCAACAATCATAATACCAAACACTACCAGAGAAATCATACGACATAAATCATCACAAACCAAAACATTAAGCATCATCATAAACATTTTAGATGCCAATAGTCCTCCATGAATTAACCTGACCTAAAACCATAAACTCTGTTCATTTTAGAATCATAACCTGATGCTCGCACATATTCGTCCCCTTGAATGAAGGGATGGCCATATTTTCAATAAGACACCCAGACCAAACAGTAACATGAACACACAATCCCAAATTTTCAGTTACATAAATATCATAAAATTCATCAAAAGGACGGTTAAATTGGGGGATTATGCGCGTTTCAGTTTCATGATCAAAGAAAGCATCAAAAAACCAAAAATATATACGGTGAAACCTAATTGAGCAGTGTATTTTTAGAATAGTTTGCTAAGAATTCACTTACTCTTGTAAGCTTGCTTTAAACTTCTTGTTGTTCCTTTTCCCTTGACTAAAATGAGGCTCCCCATCTCTGGAATTGGGTGGATCCGCCAGAAGGAGGGCCAAAGGTTACCGCAGTTGTGGTGGGCCTGGTGGCAGCCATAACATTAACTGAGAGTTTCATGCCAGTTCAACATTAATGCGGTTGCTGCAAATTTTGTTTAAAGTATATGTATATTTGAAAATAATTTTGGTCAAATTAGTTAAGTTGCTAATAGTAAAGTCAACAAGTATTGTTGCAATTACTTTCCGAATCCGAAAACAGGATACTGCTTAAAAAACTCCTTTAGGGTACTTTGCTGGGCTCAATATTTTTTAGAAACAGAACAGCAAACTAAACTTAGAAGCAATTGTGACAATAAATTATAACGATTTTTAAAAAACAATTAACTGCCAAATTTATTTTTAGCTGTGTTAGCAGTAAAGCAAAACACAGCTTCAATAAAATCACATAAAAGCGTGTCAAATTACCACGGATTACATGAAGAACAAACAAATATGTAATTTCAGATAATTAAAACAAAACAATAAAAATGAAAATTTAGAATACAGACGCGAATTAATTATATATATATATATATATATAAATAAACAATCTAATTGATTTTAAAGATTTGTTACAATACATAATCAAAATCATCTTTAACAACATCACATTAAAAAAACTTTCAGTTTACCACATATTACATGAACAACGAATAATAAACTATTTCAGGCAATTTTATTTGTCCATATGGACGATATGAATAAGACGAGACTTTGAGTCTCAGGTTCACATGAAGCAGAAGTTTACCATTTCATCTAAAGCTTAGTGCCGTAACTAGTCCTGCATAATCTTGCATGCCAAAACTACATTGTTTACTCCAACCGCACTTATTTAACACCCAAATGCAACAATTCTAACAATACCAAAAGCTCCAAGAAAAATCATACCAAATAAATCACCACAAGCAACCAAAACAGAAATTAAAAAATCCATGGTTTGCAACAGTTATGCACCTCAAGCCAATGGCCAAAACCATTCAAAAAAAGCATACGCAACAAACATATTTAAATCATAAAAAACATGATCACTTTGCATTCATTTCTCTAATTAGCTATACCTGTTGCGCACCCACATGTATGCCCTTGAATAAAAAGACCATATTAGCAATTAAACATACAAACTGAAACATAACTTGAACACACAAATCTCAAATTTTCAGTTACATACATATCATAAAGTTAATCAAAAGGACAATTAAATTAGCACTTCATGCCTGTTTCAGTTTCGCGATGAAAGAAAGCAACACCAAAAACACAGAAATATATATGGTGAAACCTGATTGAGTAGTGCATTTTTAGAATAGTTTGCTCAGAATTCAGTCTTACTCTTTTATACTTGCTTAACCTTGTTCCTTTTTCCCTTGAGTAAAACAAGGCTTTCTGTGTAAGAATGCACTTTGAAATAACGTCCATCGATCCCAAGTGGGGTGACCCTTTGTGTCTGAGGGTCATAAGAAGCTATCTCACCATCACGCTTCGCAATAACAATGCCACCATTCCCTTGAACGCTAAGCACCCTCCCGAAACCTCCATGATTTTCTAAATCTATGATATATTGTTGAGTCCAAGATTTTGCTGCATCGTACTCTTTCATCACCCAAATCGAACATCTTTTCCATTTATCATAGTGTACCATAGCTAATGACTGGCTGTACACTATTAAACGACTGTGATTTTCGTCTATTTCAGCTAGGGCATGAGGGGGCATCAACTCTTGAAATGCTTCATTGCTCAAATCAAATGAGGTTATCATTTTTTTTCTACCATTACGCAATCTTACAAACCAATAAAAAACACCATTCAACTCAACATGACGTCCTATAACATTAACATCATAATGTAGATTCTTACCGGTAACGGTCTTCCAAGAATTGGAGCTAAGTTCGAAAATGTCAGCAATTGGTGGAGAAGCTGTATTTGCAAAAGCATAAACAATTCTCACCACTTTGTAGTCACTGGTCTTCTTATCAAACCCAAAGCCAAAAAAATTAGTAAGCCCTTCGCAAATCTCAGTATAAGAAGTTGTAATAAACTCTCCAATTGTCGGGTTCCATACAATTAGGCGCTTAAATGTTGGAGAAGACAAACAAATGAGACCATTACATGAACCAACCATCCAAACATCATTTCCAAACTCACTAAATGAATGCAAATCGAGTTGTTTGTACTCACTAAACGACTCATTATCATTGTGCAACACAAATTCTGATTTTGTAAAATAATTGATGACAAGATGGTAGAATCTATTGGATTCAGTGGTGTGAGCTAAGTGAAGGGAAATGAAATTAGGGTTTGTGATTAGAGCATACCATGATTTGCACACACTTGTAAATTTCAACAGAGTTTTGACTGGCAGTCTCTTCAAGATTTCAGCCACCACTTCTTCATGGAGATAATCTGACATTGTTATTCTCTGTTTTCTTCCAATTGAAATGCTCTAAATAAATTAAACAGATTTTATAGATACTTATTGAACAAAGGATCAGTTCACCCCCTCAACTACGCAAGAAATATCAAATTAGTTATTTTCAAAAAAAGTGAATCAAACTAACATGTATCTTATAAACTTTAAAAATCAAATTAATTTTAAAATGTCTAACTTTTATGATTTTAAAAAAACGTTTCTCCTAGTTGATTATTTTGGATCATATTTATGTAGGACAATTGGCTTCAAAATTTAAAAAATTACTGTTTATGGTGTTGGCTCTCATTCTTGGTTGAACGATGTTGTCTTTTGGCTTGCATAAATAAATATAATATTTCCTGATGCATTAGTCCTATGAAATTTTCCATTTATTTACTGCGTGGCCAATCACTTGATACATATATTATAGAACTTTGATAAGCAGTTGTATCATGGTTATATGGTGGATTTTTTTCTTTTGAAAATTGAACATTTACGGTGGAGAACAATCTTGGAACATTGTAATTAGTCCTCATGGGCGGTTCTTGGTTTGATGAAGTCTTTCTCCTAGCTAATCATGTTGCTATCTGTTGTTTACTTTATCTTAAGTAATAGGATTAAAATCCCGAATGATATTAAAATAAAATTTCAATTTGTATCGTAGTGGTATCGCGGATTTAATTTTTATTTTAAGTTAAATTATTTCAACTTTTTTAAATTAAATAAGTAATGTGGCAATCGGAGACAACTAAGTATACACTACCATGTAAGACGCAGTGTCTGACGACAGTTAATATGGCGACTTATGTGGCGAATGATGTAGCAACATATTATAAGAATAGGCTTCCCTACCTCTATAGATCGGAGAGTGACGAGGTATCATTGTATGAAATAAAATTTGATTTTTGGTATCATTTTAATATGAACTGAAGTTTTGAGCCAAACTCAAATATAAGACTAAAATTTAGTATAAGTTGTGCTTTTAATCCGTGATTATATGTTGTTTAATTTTCTGCTGCTTGATAATTATATAGTGTTTCAGGATGAATGGTTTGCATCAGAATCTCCGGTATCATTTCCTGAAAACCATAAACAAGGATTTTAAAAAGGTAAATTATTTTTAATTTTTTCTTAGTATTAAGTTACCATCATCCTTAATCGAAAGTAATCAATCATCTAAATTGTAAGTATTTATGGTGTTGCTGATATCATTAGGATCCTGAACAGGGCTTACTTGAAGTAATGGCAATAGAGGAATCAATGTTAGTGATATGCACTAGGTCAATTATGTTTGACAATGTTTTGACTTTATCATTTTGTTATTTATTGATTAGCGATTTTTATCATTTTATATTAATGATTAAAATATTTGAATGGTTAATTCTTTCTAAGGTCATCAAGTATGTGACTTGATAGTAGAACCCTTAAGTTTTATAAAAGAATTATATACCATATATCCCTAGTCTTAATAGAACATTGAGGCTAGTATGATGTTGACTGATGATTATGTTTTACTAATCATGTATATGAGATATTAAGTCAAATCATAGGTGCCATTTGAGAAATAAGGCACTGGATGACCCACTATGAGAATACTACATAAATCACTGTCATAAGTAATTAGAGTTCTATTAGTATAATCCTTTGACCTTGAAATCATCATGGATTTCTACATAACTATTTCATATTTTGATACAATCTTACATTATCTTTAACAGGATAATGGAATAGATTGTCATTGGATATGAAAGTAACTATGTGAGAAATGTGAGTCACTGAGAAGAAATTTGTCCCTCATTTATTTGAGTAAGATATCTATGGGCCCCTTGAAGAAGATAGACTGAAGGAAATGCATGGCCATGCTAATGAATTGATAAAGAGTTATCATTTTCAGTCTACTTATAGTCAAGAAACTAATGATTGAATATTATAAGGATGACAAGACTATCGAGTGACAAAAGGATTAAAATATTATTGTAAATAGTTAAATCGGATTGTCGATATTCGTATAACTTGGGTAGTCATAATGTCTTGTTAGAGGCCACTTATGACTTGTGGGCTGAAATAGGGATTTCGGGCCTACTGCCAACGTTATATGAACCTACAGGGTCGCACACTAAGAATAGGCCCAAAACAGTTATGGGTTGTACAAGCCCAATGTGATTAAGTGATTAATTATTATATATATATATATAATTCGTAATATATATATATTAATAAATATATATTAATTCGAAATTAAGGATAAGTGTTTTCCTTAATTTATTATTTTTGAAGATAATAAATATAATAATTAATATATATGAATGATTATAAAAAAAAGAGTTTTTGATAAACATAAACTTGTAAGAATTGCAATTAGATTGAAATTCGAATTTATCTCAAACCCTAGTGTTGTTGTATCACTATAAATACACATTAAGCAATTGGTTTGAGAATCACGAAATTCATTATTCACTAAATCACTAAAATTCGAAATTGCTTGTGAAGCAATAGTGCTAGCACACAAGCACTAGTTTTGGCTAAGGTCTGTTCGTGTGGATACTCGTAGAGGACGCATTCTTTTGGAGGCGTTTCTGATCCGAGCCAGGTATCACCAAAGTGAACCACCTCATTCCTTCCTACATTGCTGTTGAATTCGACATACAAGTAAGTATTAATTCTGTAGTTAATCTATTTATTCGAATTACATGGATCTTGGTTTGGGTTTTAGATAAAATTTTTGAAATTCCGCTGCGTTATGAACCTAGAAAACCCAACAGTCAACATCCTCATAAAATCATCTGGAATTTACCAACAGTTTTTTTAGCTAATATTGCTAGAATTCATATGATGGTAAAATTACATTTACTAAAAGGTTTTAATTATCCAAATAATGCAAATACACATCACATTTTTGACTTTTTTCGTTTATGGCCAAAAAATTCAAAATTGTCAATGTTAGCCTATATCTCAATTTTCAGTCGTATATTTTGAAAACAGAGATGCTTCTCAAACTCTGAAATCGTATATTTATAACCTATTTATACGCAAAAAATATCATGGTTTACTATTTTGGTACATCTCATTTTAGAGTTTTCATTTCGTACTATATAGTTGGATATTAATGAAAATTTAGGAATACTATTTTGTGATGGGGTTTCAGGATGTTGGATATGAACCAAAGTTGGAGATGAAGAGAAGACATGATAGTTAACAAAGTTTTGACTGGCAGTCTCAAGATTTCAGCCACCACTTCTTCATGAAGATAATAATCTGACATTGTTCTTCTCTGCTATCTTCCAACTGAAATGCTCTAAATAATGTTACTGAAAAAGGTTGATGAAAAGAGGGGGGATGAGTTTGAAATGAATATCTTTTTATTATATAATTTTAATTCAATATTTCTTTTCTTTTCCATATTCATTTAATAATTAAATAAAACTGATTTTATAGATACTTATTGAACAAAAGATCGAACTTAGCACAAAATATCAAATGAATCATTTTAAAAAAAGTGGATCACTCACATCTTATATTTTCATATCAAAAAGCCCTTCTAACACTCTCGCCCCCTCAAGTGACACACACTCTCCATTTTAAAACGTAAACAATTTTAAAAAAATTCCTAATTTTATTTTATTTTTCAAATTGAGAGTAATGATTTTTATTTTCATTGTACTTTTAAACTTTAAAATCAAATTAATTTTAAAAAAAATTCAGTGATCTATTTAAACATTTTCCATTTTATTAACATAAATCAAATTTATTATCAAAATAAAATTAAAAAAAGCATAAATAATTTCTTCTGCTTCTTCATCCGCTGCCATCCACCCGATACTCAGCTCCTTCTTGCCGCTTGAGAAGGAGCGCGTAGGGTGAGCAAAAACCGAACCAAACCATTAATCCGATCCAAAACAATCCGAAATTAATTTTGGTTTGGTTAAAATGGTTAAAATGGATTGGTTCGGTTTCAAATTATAAAAAAGTATGGTTTTTGGTTTTGGTTTGGTTTCATCTAGTGGTTAACCGAACCGACCGAAAAACCGAAATTTACAATAATATTATTTTTATTAATATTTATACATGTATAAATAAATATAAAATTTATTTATTGAAATACTTATATATAAATATCATATGTGTGTGTAGATACATATATGAAAATAAAACATATAAACTAATACACACATATAAGTAAAAATTATAACGTATAATTTTAATTCTTACGTATGATTATATATAATTTTTATCTAAATCTATATTAACCAAACCGAACCAAACCAAACTGAAACCGATGATAAAGTTTGGTTAACCGAACCAAAATTTTACATAAATATTTGGCGTGGTTTGGTTTTTATATTTTCCCTTAAAATATGGTTTGGTTTTGGAGTTTACTAAACTAAGCCGAACCATGCTCACCCCTAGGAGCGCGATTTACTCCTTCTCAGGTGACAAGAATGAGTTGCTCTGCTCCTTCTCAGAGGAAGACTGCTTTTCTTCAGATGAGGAGGAGGAGCTGCTCCAGCGGTGGATCGGGTGGGTGCCAGAGATCGGTTACGATGAGTCTCAGTGTTAAAATAATTAAGATAATTAAATTTTAGTTAGTATTAAATTAGGATTAATTATGATTAGGCAATTTCACTCTTTCTTTTGAGTTAGATGTGCCTTTTTAATAGGAAAATGCAAAATGCGATCTTTTTTAATATGGAAACGCAAACTATGGGTTAGGTTGATCCAAAACTAATAAAATTAACTCATTCCATATTTCGTGCTAAGTTGAGAGTGTGAATTTATCTTTGAACAAAGGATCACTTTACCCCCTCAACTTGGCATAAAGTATTTAGAACATTCAAATTGAGAAAGCCAGATCACTTTTATTCTGAAGTTGGAAAAACTGGTACAAAAACACCCCTATGCTGACATGGCACCTTAATTGCAGAGTGAGTTTCTAATTAATTATAATTTACTCTAATTAATTATATTTAAACACTAATTAATGATAATTAAACTCTAAAAAATCTAAGAATTTTTTTGAACTTTTTTTGAATATTTTTTCCAGCTACGGCGAGGAGGAGCCTCCTCGCCGGAGAATGGAGCTGCTGCTCCTTAGGAGCAGCATCTTCGCTCCTCGTTTTGAAGGAGCAGCATCTTCGCTCCTCGACAAAACGAGGAGCAAATTTGCTCCACGAGGAGCACGATGAGCAAACCCAGATGCGTTTGTTCATCAATGGATGAACAAGAGACTTGTTCATTAATTTGATGAATAGACTAGTGGGTCTGATCATCAATTTGATGATCCACGGGTTTGTTCTAAATTAAATAAAAAATAAAAAATTATTTTTTTTGTTAAAATTTTAAATCTTTTTGTTAGAAACATAAAAATTTGGGGTTAATTTGTTATATATATAAATTTTAGAGGGTTAATTTGTTATTCTAAGTTTTAAATTAAAGGGATTTTTTTATTATTATTAGGTATTAATTTAAAATGTTAAATAAACCTTCTTTTATTAAAAACCACCTTGAAAAGAAAAACTACCTTGAAAAACTATGGAGAGTGTATCTCACTATCTTGAGTGAGAGTGGGAAGAGGGGTTTTGACCCGATTTTGCCAAATTCAAGGTAAAAATGATTATGTTTTTCTAATTTGGACATTTTTGATACTTTATGCCAGGTTGGGGGGTAAAATGATCCTTTGTTCATTTATCTTTTATTCCACACTTATTATTGTGAAACATATGAAAATGGACTTAAGTGGAAGTTTATCCTTTCAACTTATAAGCAATGGGCAATTAACATATAAATTAACTTTGTAAACAAATTAGTCACAAATTTGTTGATTATGGGCAATTAACCCTATTTTGGCAATTTGCCCCTCAACTTGTAAGCTAATTTTTCCATAAATTGGCAATTTACCCTTCAACTTGTAAACTAATTTTCCCAAATGGGGTTAATTGTCCATAATTATTAAGTTCGTGACTAATTTATCCATAAAATTAATTTATCTGTTAATTGCTCATTGCTTATAAATTGAGAGGGCAAATTAGCGCTTAAGCCTATGAAAATGACAACAAGTGCTTTTTTTGTCTATAAAAATGAAACATATACTTGTATATTGGGGGCATAGTGTTTTTATTAAAATAAAGTATAAATCCATGTAAAGGTCAATATCAATATGTCCTTAAAACATTTTTAGGCCACATTTTCAAAAAATATCAAACTTTCGCAATTTTTATCAGTTATGACCAAATCTTTTAAAATTTGTAAATATAACCCATTTTGGCAAATTATATTCCTTTTATAGCCATTTTTGAATCGGTTTGGTTTTTTTATTATGATTAAATTTTTTATTATGACACTACACGCAAATGTTTGATATTTTATTGTGATTAAATCTTATAAACATGGTTATCATGTTGCTAAGAAAATCGGTTTGATTCGAATTTGGTTATAAAAGGAACATAATTTGCCAAAAACGGGTTATATTTATAAATTGTGAAAGGTTTGATCATAACTGACAAAAATCACAAAGGTTCGGTATCTTTTTGATGGTTTGGCCATATTTTTATTTGGGAAAATTAGACTCTGCACTCTTTTTTGAAATTTTTATAAGAATGCGCTTAACTTGTTGTTGTTGCAACAATACTCTTTTTAACTTTTTTCTTTTTTCAAAAATACCTCATTTTCCAATAAACTAATAATGACCTACCAATAATATACAAAAAAACGTATTTTTGCATGCTAAGGAGTTGTTTGCTTTCTTCCAAGAGAAATTAATCGAAGCCCTATAACACTTGCTAATTCCATAAAATCAAACATAATTAATACACGATCCTACACTTGTTTACATTACAATTAGAAAAATGATAATTTTTTTCAGTTTTAAAAAAACTAGTTTTAGGGTTTTGGAGTTTCGATCCATTTGTTTAGATTGGAGAGGTTTGGCTTGGTTATTTCAAGAATAAAAAATTTAAGGATCGAAATGAATGATTAAATAGGTTAAATTCGATAGCTTTATATATCATTTTTTATGAGTTAAATGGGAGTCGAACACATTCATGAGGTTTGCATATATGCCGAACACAATTGACAAATTAATTTCTTGGCCAAATTCTGATTGTGTTTACTCCAATTCGTCTGGAAAAATACTATAGTGCATGCATGTCAAGCTTGTGTAACACCGATGTGGATTCATTTAACTCTGTTTTTCATAAGCTAAAAAGGGTGGATAAAGAGATCATTGATAATCAAAAAAGAAAAGTGCAGGAATTTAAAATTTACAAATCAAAGTGAATTTTAATTGAGGACCTCAAAATGTGGAGTTTCAAGTGGAGGACCTCATTGATGCTCTTAAAATGTGGAATTTATTTATAAAAAAATACGGCAATCTGCTCCATTACCGGATGGCGGAGGAAGCACTTATCTTCTACAAATTGGCGATGAAGTTGTAGAAGATAAGTGCTAGGCTCTGGAATAGGGTGGATCAGCCAGAAGGAGGGGCAAGGCTTGCTGCAAACTTTGTTCAGAGTACATCTAAATTTGCAAACAATTTTGGTGAAACAAATTTAGTTGCAAATAGAAAATTCAACAAGTACTGTTGCGATTATTTTCCGAAAAAGGTTAGTTTTTTTACAAAATCTCTTTTAGTGTACTTTGCAAGGCTCAATATGTTCTAGAAACTGAACAACAACATAAAAAATTCAGAAACAATCACTACAAGAGATTAAGCCTTTAGCGGTAGTGAAAATTGAAGGCAAAGATGGATCGCCAGGATGCTTACTTGAGGTGTTACTTCAATGCCTCTGGAGGAGAGCGGTATCCATCACCCGAGCCGTCGTCAGAACCCCCGGTTTTCGACTAGCGAGATTTGTTTTCTAATCCCTAACTTATGCAATTTTCCTTTTTATTTGTTTCATTGCAATGTGGACATAGCATGAAATAGTGTGAGGAGGGGGTTAGTAAAATTGTTTCGTTAGTGTTTAGTGTTTGTTTAGGGGTTATTTTAATTTTTGGTGTGTTTGATTAGTTAGACTTTATGTTTATGTTTTTAGTGTTATTTTGATGTGGGGATGCCTTGTATCACTTAGCCTTAAGTTTGATGTTGTTGAAAAATTTGTTAGTGATCTTTGACGTTTGAAACAATTTTTATGTTTGTTATTCCGACTCATAAATGGATTGAATGCAACTTCTTTGAATAACAATAGTTGATGATTCTCACATAGTGGAATGCTAATTGCATGTTCATAATTTAATTGAGTACTAGATTGTGGTTGCATAGTACTTACTTTGATGCGGATTCATGAGATGTTGTTTAAATTTTAAAAAAAAGTTGAGTCGATTTTAGGCATGATTGGTTTGCTTGTGCGGATATTAAACCGTTGGCATTACACAACTTTTTGTTGAAAATTTGAGCCCAACATTAGTTGAGTCGATTTTAGGCATGATTGGTTTGCTTGTGCGGAAATTAAACCTTTGGCATTACACAACTTTTTGTTGAAAATTTGAGCCCAACGTTTTTGTTGTGTAAATCTTGTGTGCGTTTAATTCCTTGAACTTGACTTGTATCCGTTCAAAATCACAAAGTTGAGTTTTTGACACAAAAATGAGAATGGCATTAGGACTACACATTTTCTTAAAACCACTTAAAAGACTACCTCAATTTCCATTAGTTGCACAAATTTGAACCTAAACCCATTTTCTTGATTTTAACCCAAAGTTCACACAATTAGACCTTTCAACAATTACCTCTTTTAAACACCTCATTTAATTTGATGGGCTTAATTATTAGAAACACTTGATCGTAACTTGATGAAAACGAAAGAATAACGAATAAATGCCTTGTAGAAAAAGAAAGAAAATCAAACAAAGAACGAACAAAAAAGGGTTGAGAAAAGAAAAATATATAAGAAAAAAAAGGAGAAAAAGAAGAAGAAAAATGAATGCAAAAGAATGAAAAGAGGCAAGAAATAAAGAAATTGTTCGTTTTGTGCTTGTAAATTCCAAGTTGGGTCTTCGTGTTGTGTATTGTTCTTAGTCATCAAGTTATTTGTTAGCCAAATTTTACCCTTTTTAAACCTAACCCTACACCTTCGCCCCATTACAACTCAATTAAAGTCTATTTAATTTGTGTCGATTACCAAACTAAGTGGCGGAGTCCCGGATTATAGTCAAGCGTATGGTGAATTGATGTGTGCTTTTGAGAGCTTTGAAATTATTGTGCACTACCCCAAACACTTTGAGAGTTGGAGTGTAATCTTGTGAGGATTTGTGCCTTTTGATTAATTTTCGCACGACTTCACCTTGAATTTCCTTTATGAAAACTCATACTTATTTGACATGTCCCGCAAGTGATAATGTGACTTTATGTGATCTAAGTACCGAATATGCAATATTTTCACCTTTCGAGTGCTCTAAATTATGTTATGCAGTTGAGTTGTTGCTAGTGTGCATCTTTAGTGGTTGCTATACTTGGAAGGAAGCATTCATCTATTTATGGTTTGTGAATTCAAATGTGGTTTGTGTTTCAGTGATTTCAAGTTTGCTAGCATATTTTTCTAAGCGAGATTCAATTCTTGCTCGGGTCGTGCAAAGGTTAAGTTTGAGGAGCTTTGCTAGGTGTAGAATTACACTTATTACGCTTGTCTATTTGAAGTAATTTTGTTAGGTTTTCGTGTCCATTTGAGGTGTTTTGTTGCTCATTTTCATGTCGAAGCGTTTCAGGTACATATTAGCAAAAAATGGGCAGATTGGAGCGTAAGTGGAGCAAACAAGGCCAGAAGAAGCAGAAGTCTCCAAGCCAGAGCCTGTTTCGATCAAAAAAGAGGAGGTTTCGATCGAAACACCCCTCAAAAACCCTTGTCTCGATCGAGACAAAGGTGGTTTCGATCGAAACCAAGACAGACTCATCTAAAAGTAGTTTTGTGTAAGCCTATTTCGAAAGAAACAAGTTCATTTCGGACAGAAACACCTCATTAATGAATACACGTGATTTGGAGCTGAAAAAGCATATGCGGACAAATCTTTGGTCTATTTTGATTGGCTACTTCTTTTAGACTTCCCTTATGATGTATTTTTATTCCCCTTTTGTCCTAAAACTATAAAAGGATCCCCACTTTTCCATTTTAGGGTTATGCACTTATTTTGAGGATTGTAGCCTCTATCATTTACTATTCCCAGATTTTTATTCCTTTTGCTCTTAGTTACTTTTCAAGCTTTTATTTTGGATTCAAGTGATTAATTAATAGAAGATTATTGTTCCTTCTATCATTATTGTTCTTCATTATCTATTTAATGCTTTGGATTTCTTATTATTACAAGGTAATTACTCTATAAACAATGTTTACTTTTTGTTCTTATTTATTAGTTAATATCATGTTAGTAGTTAGTAGCTAAATCCGTTGTTTAGGGGTTGGTAATGAAGTTTGATTGTGATTAGTTGATTAGGGTTTAATTGGGTTTAAAGTTTGTAGTGATTTGTATGCTTAATGCCTAGGATAGATTGATCTCCTAATCCTAGGTTTAAAGGTTAATTAATTAGGCGAGAGTCATTTAATTACCCGGAACTAGCATATCACTTAATTATGGCTTAATCACGTGAGAGCGGTTTAGGGCTTAATCGGTAATAGGTTAGCTTCATGATTGGATTCGATTGGTATCATCGAAATCTAATTATGCGATAACGATTTAGATTTTGATATATTAATTTAATTTCAATTAGTTCTAATTGCAGACTTGAGAGAGCGAATTAGACATTTTAGAAAGACTTGTGATAGGAGTAGAAATACTCCTATATTTTGTGTGTTTTATATGTCATATATGTGCATTTGACGTTGGTTTGAGCTTCTTTGTACTCATTTTTGTGTTTGAGCATTTCAGGCATAATGTGGAGTTTTTCATGATATTCAAGCCATTTGGAAGCCATTGGGATCATAATTGAAGCTTTGAGGAAAGTTGTGCGAAAATCCGATGAAAATAGGCGCCGAGAGCACAAGTTTCTACTTGTGAAATTAACCCCTCTTCATTGATTGAATATTTTGGAATACTTAGAGATTTCAATTGACTTTATGTTATTCACAAGAAATAAAGTAGACATCCTAATCTTTCCATAGAATCAAGAATCGACTCATTCCGACGTTTCTACACCGAGTTATGACCTTTTGAAGTTGACTGTTGTGCAGCAGAAAAAGTGCACGAACGTGTAACCTAAAGTGCACGAACGTGTACTTTGGCCGAAGGGAAATTGAAGGCGAAACTGAAGAAAAAAGTGAAAAATTGGCTAAGTGTTGGGGTGCATGAACGTGTACCTATGGAGCACGAACGTGCACCCCCAGAATCAACAAAAGTGCACGAACGTGCAGTTGAGGTTTCCTGCGACCTGTTTTGAAAACAAATGCCCCGGAACATTGCCAAACACCACCAAACTCAAGGGCACTTCTGGGTTTTCACTTAAACTCGACCTAAAGTCATTCTCTGAGCCAAAAGACATATAAATACCGCCTTAAGACATTGAAGGAAGGGTTCGCTTAGTTCGCCACATTAGACATTAGTTTTACATTAGTTTAGTTTTTCTTTTGATTACCGTTCATCGTTTCAGCTTGTATTCTGGATTTTCTTCATCATTGTTTTGGGATTATTGTCGATTAAGGTACGATAACTATTAAGAGATTAGTTATTATTGTCACTTATTCAGCCATTGTCACGACCCATTTTCATGAATCGCGACCGGCGCTAGGGTATGGGTAATGTAGTACCGAAACCCGTAGCTAGCCCTTCATTTAATTCATAAACACATAAACCTGCAGAAAACCAATGCTCGGGGGCAACCGAGACTTCAGCCTAAACTAGCAGTTATAATAATAAACAGTTAATATAACATGCTTATTCAATTTTGGGTCTAAAATAGGCATAACATAAATAATCCGAAATAAATACATAACATGCCAGAGCAATATAACCAGCCAGACCAATCCGACAAACAACTGTAACAATAATAAAGACGTCTAGTCAACTACTGCGGTCTAAGAATAAAATAGTTTGACAGTTTATCAAAATAAATGGAACCTCCGAGGAAAAGTAAATGCGGAGATCACCAGACTCTCTCAGATCATAACCCTGGGAAAAATTGGGAAAACAACGGGGTCAGATATACTGAGATGACTTCATACCACTATTTACATTTATTAAGTGGAAAACCTTTAAAACGTTTAAAACATTTAATAGCGATATTACAGATAATAGTTGGAACCCTAATCCACAATTCTAAATAATAATCATAATCCAATAGGTCTGGTCCCGAGAGCTGAGCTACACCGAGTTACCACTGACCACACTTATACCAGAGTCCCGAGAGCTGAGCTACACCGAGTTACTCTACCTGGTCCCGAGAGCTATGCTCACACCGAGTTACCACATTTCCATATATACCTTACCCAGATCAATACCGGTGCGCACGCAGTCCTAATGATGCCCATTAGGTAGCACGTTCCAACTAAGAGCCATAATATAAAAACAGTTCGAAATATACGTACAGTATATATATTTAATATTAAAATAACAATTTACTTAATAAAGCGGTAAATAGTAAATATAAACTCACTGCTTGCTAATCCGCGTGAAATACCGGCAAGCAACTAACTCTGGTTCGCCTCTGAAGCACGAACAGTAGACGAGTCTAGACAAATAAAATAATTATTAAAATCAGACCCTAACTCTAGAGAGTACTAGACACCACATAAGACTAGCACAATTAACACGTAGTAAATAAACAATCCAAAGTAACACAAATATATCCAAAAGGTAATAAAGCCCAATTAATATAAGTCTATTGAGTTCTCACTTTAAAATCCAATTTATAAATATTATTTAATAACTTTAAATAATAAATAATTTACAAATAGTGGGTTTGCCGAGTTACCAATAACTACCAAGCTAACCTCACTTGTCGGATGACCCAAGTCTAATCCGACTCAAAACGTTTATCAAATATAAACCCGAGTTTATATTTATAAAACAATTTAACAAAATATTAATCCATTTTAAAAGCGGAACTCAATAACTTCAATTCTAAGTAACCCAAGTTACAATCAAAAACTTAATCATTTTAAGTTAATAAAAGTTTTAGAGACTAAATTGTACTTTAGCCAATTAGGGACTAAACTGTACTTTTGCCAAAAAGGTATTTAAAATCAATTTAATCACCTTTGTTTATAATTTAAACAAATAATAAGTCACCAACCACAAATCCACTTAATTAATAAAAGAAAACATATTCAAGGGCTAATTTGTAATTTAGCCAATTTTATGTCAATTTGATATTCTTAAATAAATAAAATTACCCGAGTAATTATATTAGCCAAATAATAAATAGCTATCGTTTTCAACTTAATAATTATAAATCAAATTTAATTTCAAGTTATTATCAAACAAAACTAAAATCTAACTTAAAGGATATAATTGATTCAAACATATCAAGCTAATGGTCAAAGTGGCTTATTAGCCACCATCAACCTTAATTCAAAAATAACCTCACTGCCGCCATAGCTAGGAAGAACAAGTATGAATCTATTCCAAGAACAAACTTCCAAACTTAAAAACAACTCAATCTATAACCTAAACATTCAACCAACATCTGATTTAGTCTCAACTAGGATCCATAAACAATCAAAATGTTAACAGCTAAAGGAATATAGATTCAGCAAAAACAATCCAAGTATGAACGATGGGCAAACTGGAAACAATGGATCGTTACTTATCGAACGCTTAAACTACTAACAACCCAAGAGATTATGATCATAAACAAGTGAAATCTTAAGCAAAGGAAGGAAAAGAGTTCGGCAGTAAACATACAAACTCAAAACAGAATTTATAAAGCTTTAAAACGGAAACCGTACGGCGATTGAAACGAGATCGATTACGTACCGTTTAGCAAAACCGAGATAGAGAAACGTAGGGAATTGAGTCTAGAACGTCTGAGATCAAACGGTTTCAGTTTTGATCTAGAAATGAACTCACACGGATCAGAAAACCAAAGTGTGTTCAAAGCATGAAATCTGAAAATCAAAGGAATTATAAACACTTACCGAACAGCGATCTTTGGAGGATGATTACGGATTCAATACTCAGCGAAAGAACGAAAGAAGAGTGGCTAGGGTTAGTTTGCAGTGTGATCTAGGTTTTCTATGAAGAAATCGACCTAAAATAACGTAGGGAAGTGAGCCGTAAATGAGATCGAAAACGGCTGGGCGAAGGGGTCCAAGAACTGCTGGGTTCTCGAACGGGAATGGCCCTTTTTGGCCTGATCCCGTTCGAGAAAGGGCCTGGTCTCGAACGAGACCAGGCCTGCAAAAGGATTCTCGTTCGAGAATCCTTGGATTCTCGAACGAGAATCAAATTAAATTCTCAGGTCTCGATTGAGACCTGAGTTAACCAGAAGTGGTTCAACCACAACCCAAGAAGAAATCTTTTTTTTTTTAACCGAACCAAAAATGAATCGAACCACAATTAATTTACGAAACTTCAAATACCCCTCAAAACACATCCGGAACCACGTCGGAAATTAACAAAATAAATTCAAAATTTTACGGGATATTACATTCTCCCCAACTAATTAAAAATTCGTCCTCGAATTTAACACGATAAGCAATTACCATTAGAACAACACGTAACAGAAGTAAAAATCATAAAAGTCACAGAAATCAAGATATTGTACCTCACGGAAATAGAAAAGGATAGCGATTCCGCATATCCAACTCGGTCTCCCAAGTACACTCCTCTACAGAATGATTGCGCCAGAGAACTTTAACCATCGGAATCTCCTTATTCCGCAATTTACGCACTTGCGTATCAACAATCTCAACTGGTTGTTCCTCATAGGACAGCTCCTGGTCAATCTCAACACTCTGAGGCACAATCACGTGTGAAGGATCAGAAATGCACTTTCTCAACATAGAAACGTGAAACACCGGATGTACTAACGACATGTCTGGCGGTAGAACCAGACGATAAGCCACAGCTCCAATCCTCTCTGAAATCTCATAAGGACCAATATACCTCGGTGCCAACTTTCCCTTGACACCAAAACGAACCACGCCTTTCATAGGCGAAACCCGAAGAAATACGAAATCACCAACCTGGAACTCAATGTCTTTCCTCTTCGGATCAGCATAACTCTTATGCCGACTAAAAGCAGTCTCTAACCTCCGCTTAATCAACGGTACCTTCTCTGAGGTAATCTGAATAATCTCCGCTCCCGAGAGTTTACGCTCTCCGACCTCCTCCCAACAGATAGGAGATACACTTGCGCCCGTACAAAGCCTCATACGGCGCCATCTCGATACTCGCGTGGTAACTGTTGTTATAAGAAAACTCAATCAACGGCAAATGAGTATCCCAGCTACCCTGAAAATCGAGAACACACATCCTGAGCATATCCTCCAACGTCTGAATAGTCCTCTCAGACTGACCGTCAGTCTGAGGATGAAAAGCTGTACTGAAATCCAATCGAGAACCCAAGGATTCCTGTAACGCTTTCCAGAACCTCGAAGTAAACACAGAACCTCTGTCTGAAACAATAGAAACCGGTACACCATGCAAACTGACAATCCTGTCGATGTACAACTGAGCCAACCTCGAAGCAGTATACGAAACCTTTATCGGAAGGAAATGAGCTGACTTGGTCATACGGTCAACTATCACCCAGATGGAATCGTATCCCTGTCGAGTACGTGGTAAACCAACCACAAAATCCATAGCAATCCGCTCCCACTTCCACTCTGGAATAGGTAGTGGCTGCAGATAGCCAAAAGGTCTCTGATGCTCCAGCTTCACCTGCTGGCACGTCAGACACTTAGAAACATACTCAGCGACATCCTTCTTCATCCCGCTCCACCAGTAGGTACCCTTAAGATCATGGTACATCTTAGTAGAACCCGGATGAACACTATAAGCAGACTTGTGCGCTTCTTCCAGAATCTGGTCCCTCAAACCATCTGAATCCGGAACACACAATCTCGAACCATGTCTCAGAACACCATCCACAAACGTAAACTCAGGATTTCCATCCTGCTGAACCTCCTCAATAATCCGTTTCAACTGTGAATCCTCAGCTTGTAAAGCTTTAATCCGATCAATCAAAACAGGTTGCACTTGTAACTGTGCTAACAAACATCCAGTATGAGAAATCTGAAAACCATAGCCTGAAGCTATCAAACTGTGTGTCACGACCCATTTTCATGAATCGTGACCGGCGCTAGGGTATGGGTATGGTTGTACCAAAACCCGTAGCAAGTCTTGCGGATAACAGTTAAATATCATAAACAGCTATGTACCTGCAGAAAACCACATGCTCGGGGGAAACCGAGACTTCAGCCTAGTCTAGCAGTACATATAAACAACATATAATTTAAGTATACTTATCTCAAGAAAAACCTCCCACAGTATGGCAATATATAAAATAACATAAACACTGTAATCATGCCAAGGCAAATAAAGTAACAGTTGGACCATTCCAACAACCAATTGTCTAAAACGATAAGTATACGACTAAGACATAAATAAACTAATACTACTACTGCGGTCTAAGATTTTAAAACAGTTCGACTCTTTTATTCTGAAATAAAATAATGAACCTCCGAGAATGAAGAAACGGAGATCGACTAATGCTCAAATCATAAACCTGGAAAATTTGGGAAAACAACGGGGTCAGATTTACTGAGTAGAGTTTATATAACCATTTACATTTATTAAGTTGAAAACCTTAAAAACGTTTAATAAAACATTAGTTCATTGTGGATTATCAATGAAACCCTAAACCACAATTCTAAATCCATTGTCGTGTCGGTGAGACGTATCTCAAAAACCGATCCCCGACTATCACTTAATAAATAGTGAGCCCAGGAGACGTATCTTCCACCGGTGCCCTCACTAAGGTGAGATGTATCTCGAACCTACCTCAATACCATAATCATTACCGGTGCGCACGCAGTCCCGATGATGCCCATCGAGTAGCACGTTCCAAATTAAATCCACAATGCCGAAAAACAGTTCAAAAGCTGTTTATACATATACATATACAAAATATAATATTTGCTTAATAAAGAGGTAAATAGAGATATAAACTCACTGCTTGCTATTCCACGTGAAACTTGACAAGCAATCTAACTCTGGTTCGCCTCTAAAGTACGAACAGTCGACGGGTCTAAATAAAATATTAAAATCACAATTAAAATCGGACCCTAACTCTAAAGAGTACTAGACACCACATAGGACTAGCACAACACAGTATCAAACCGCATTAAATAAACACTTAAGATTTACACGTATTAAAACTATAACCCAAATTATAGAAATCAAACCATAAGTTAAATATTAAATTACAATTCTAGTAATTTATAAAACAAATTAATTTAACCCAAGTTAAAATCCATATCAGTGAGTCAGCCGAGTTATTAAAACTACCAAGTTTCTTCCCACTAATCGGGCGACCACAGTCTAACCCAAATCAAAACTTTATTTATTAAATTATAAACCCGAGTTTATAAATTAAAATACTAGATAAAATAATTATCTATTTTTAAAATAGAATTCAATAACTTCAAATTCAAGTAACCTAAGTTACAACTAAAACTTAACCATTTTAAGTTTAATAAAGTTTAGGGATTAAACTGTACTTTAGCCAATTTGATTTTCGAAATCAAATTTAATTACTCGTTTTCAATTTTACTAAATTATAAATCAAATAAAAGTCCAAAAGTTATCCTATTGATAAAAACTTAACTTAAATAAGTCTTTTAAAAACTTTAGGAGCTAAATGGTAAATTAGCCAAAATAACATATAAATCAAAATTAAATATAATTACCCGAGTAATTATATTAATTTAGATTATAAAATAATTATCGTTTTCAAGTTGTCTATTTAAAATCGAAACGGAATCCAAACGTTAAAAACAAACAACTATAATTCAATTGGTGTAATCTAACAATTTGGTGACTAATGTGGCCATTTGGCCATCTCCTTCAATTTCAAAACTCATCCCCGCCCAAGTCAGGAACAGATTACAATCTTATAACTACAAGCCATGTTCAACAATTTTTAGGTTTAAAAACTATAAAATCTAATCATAGATTTAACCTAAGTATGATTTCTTTAATAATCCCAAATAATAACAACGGCACATCACATAGGCATTGATTAAGAACAAGAAACATCAAAGAAACCATTCACGGCGGCAATCGAGCATTCGATAAACGGGGAATCGAAACGATAGGAATACGACGAACAATTACACTTATTAATTGAATGTTCATTCTTCTTATCATAGGTAACAAGAAATTGATCTAAGGCAGCCGAATCAAAACCAAAGAAAACGGCAGTAACACGCAAAACATGTCGAAATCGAAACGGCGAGAAAACGAGCAACCTATACGTACCTAAATAAATTCTGAAACGTAGCGATGATAGAGCTCGCTGAGTTGGTGCGGATCGACGAAAAACAATCGAATTACAACTAATACAACAAGAAGGAATTTAAGAACCGTATTCGACGATATCGTACTTTAAACGAAGAAACAAAGAAGAGTAATGAACACATACCAGATTGGAACGAACGGAAAGGATGATGATGGAGTTTCAGATTCGTTTAGAGGAATGGCGGCTCAGTTTGATTAAAAGTGAAGAAAACTTTAGGTTTCGAATTAAGAATCGTGAGCCAGAAGGTTAATATATTGGAGAGGAAAAGAAGAATACTGCTGCAGATTTAAGATAGCTTATATAGCAATTGTATGGCCTTTTTCTTATTTTAAAAGCATGGGCTTATCATCTTATTGAAACAAGTGGGCTATATCACGTGGATTGAAAGAAAGAAACAAAGGTAATGCATGGAAATGCATGGATATTTATATATATTTTTCTTTTTCTTTTTTCTTTTCTTTTGCTTAAAAAAAATAATAATAATACAAATCGAGCCCGAACGAATTACGAACGAATCAACGAACGACTCAAATAAAATAAAATAAAAATATATAATAATAATAATAAATTTCTTAAAACTTGACGGAGTGAAAAAAATTTATAAATAAAGTAAAAAAAAAAAAAATTAAAATACGGCATATTACATTCTCCCCAACTTATTAAAAATTCGTCTCGAATTTAGAACGCAAAAACGACCAACGTAATACACAACATAAAATTACATACAAAATGCACATAACCATCGTAAAACTCACGAACCAGATACCCAAGGTAATCAAGGACAGCAATAATAATAATTCTGCGTAACGAACTCCGTCTCTTAAGAACATTTCTCAACCAAGTAACCAATAAAACCAAAACCATATAACAGTTAAGCTCTATCGAGATCCATTTGAAAACATGATTCGGAAACCTTTTCAAATCATTTGGTAAAATAACTTAAAAGAAAACAAAATGGTACTTAGCTGAGTCAACCAAGACTTCCAAGCTTAAATCACGTGTCGGACGACCCAAGTCAAACCCGAATCAAAGAAACCTCAATATAAACCAATGTTTAAAATCTGAGAATTCATTTGATAAAATAACATGAAGTTTGAAACGGAACTCACCATTACTTAACTAGTCAACCATTAACAACACGCACCCAGAGTTTTCAATAAAATCCAGAATAACAAACATGCTAAAAATGGCACCACAAGCCACAACATATTAATTCCGTGCTTAACGACTTAAGCACTTGCATAAATGAAACTCAATAGGTTGTTCTTCGAACAAAACTCAATACCACAATACATACACTAAACAATTTCAGATGGTTACAAAAAGTCTCAACACTAACTTTCACTTGATAAACGATATCGCCATATCTAGGTGAAATCAAACAAGGAAAACAAACTCTCCTACAAAAATTTTGACTGAGAAGCTTAAGATAATATAGAACGAAGCCTCAAATCTCTTGCAATGATAACTCCAAACAAAATTTCCACTCTGGAAGGTCAACACAAGATGAAATACGCCGAAAACATATGGGGTATTACATTCTCCCCAACCTATGAAAAACTCGACCTTGAATTTTAAATCTGAAACTGACTCGCAGTTTAAACGGTCACAACACACTTATGCGCAAAATTCTGATTCTAACAACTTAGTGCCCCAACGATCACTCGATCAACATAATGTCAATAATCAACCAAGAGCCACAAATACGCTTTAACAAGTTGGCTTCCAAAACTGACTTAAATCTATACGATTAATAACTCTACATCATCAAAGTGCAAGAACAAGCCCTAAGCTCAACTATAGTTCTTACAATTCCAAACTCTATCGTTTCATATAGGGTATTGAAAACACAAACTGATAAAATCTTGCGTTCTACAACACCTACTCACTTATCCACTTATAACGAGCTCGACACCCAAAGCAATCGATAACAATACCCCACAACAACTAAATAATATTTTGGCCAAAAACAACCACTATATGAATCATTTGGTCCAACGATTAATACCAATTTCGATAATACCATTAACTTCCTGAATCATAAACACAAAACTCTTACCGTCATTCAAAAGAATACGTAAACTTAACTCATGATAGCAAAATTCCAGATTAGCAACAAAATCTCAATCCTATTTATTCCTTCAATCATTTAAAAATAAAATAGGTCGTAATAATCTAAGTATCTAATCATCAACTTACATCTTAACTATGCCTCACAAACTTAACTTTATTCCAGATAAAAAAATAAAAAAATAAATTAATATCGAACAAAACATTATCAAGGCTCTCAACAATTAAACCCTCAATCTATAGTGTCGACCAACCGACCTTGTTGTCGAAACTCACCAAACACAATCCTCAGAGTTTTTCAAATCAACTAGTTCATATACCCAAATCAAATCCAAATTCTCAAAATTATTCCATCGATTGACTATAACCTCGTATACAACAAGAAATCACTACGACCAATTTACCCCACCAGATTGTTAATTATGCTCAAAATCAACCTATGAAAGTATAAAATTTTCAAATACGTAGAAAATTTTATATTCAAAATTTTCCACCTCTCTTTTAAAAGACTTTACATCTTAGACCTCCTTTATATATATTCAAAAATCGAATACCTTTGCAGTTGGAAAACCATCAGTTTAGTAAATCTCTGAAAATTCAAAATATTTGCATTGTAAATCCGCAGATTTCCTTTACTTTTAAATAAGTTGCAAATTTGTGAAACAGTTCAACTGATAAAAATTATGTTATCTGTAAATCAAACTTGCTAAATCATTTATCCTTTTCTCGTAAATAATCAACTGTGGAAAAATTCTCCGTATTCAAAATACACATTGATGTTGTAAAACATCCAAAATTGTACGTCGCTTTTAAATCTTACTCTCAAACAAAAACACGATTTGAAAAACTCGATCAACCGAAAAATTAATTATTCCATTTGAATCAAATTTGATAAAATCCTTTCTTCCCTTCAGGACGTAAAATTTAGCAATGCAAATATCTTTATTTACAAAAATACCTTTATATCAATAAACCAAAACGTTTGAATAAAAATTGAATTAATATAACAAATTTTATTTTAAAATCACTGTGTAATTACATAAATTGAGCATAACAAAATCCTTCAATCCATAGAAATTAAAGTCAATATCGGAAATTTCCACGAAAGCTTTCTAATCTACATATAATTATATACTGCACTTAGCACAACTAAATTCTCGCACGCAACCTTAAAATATTCCTTCAATTTCATACTTACAATCTACCAAATCATATGATACCACCAAAATAAATCAAAACAATATCTCCATTAAAGCTCATAAGCATAAAGTAATATCCAATAAAACTCCAAATAAACTGAAACTTAATTCAAAAAGAACAACAGATCACATATATTTCCACAAAACTTACCACCAGTTCCCACATCACACCGAATCAACTTAATGAAAACACCAGCGTATTAAATACACTGATTTATCATCTCGGGTCAGGATTTCCAATATCCTTTTCCAGTATAAACAGAAACCACCAACCGTTCTAAGAAAAAAAATTCCTACACTTCCTCGATATCGAAACCCAAGGATTTAGACTCACAAATAAAACACCAAATCCATCGAAACTAAAAATGAAGATAAAGGCAACTGGGGTTAAACAAAGATCTTACTCACAAATTAAGACCATACAACAAGGTAAGACATCAATGACCACGTGAATTAATTCATCTCACGTGTTACTCCAAACGAAGAGACACAATAAAAACAATCAAAATAGTTCAACAAACATGACATTCAGCAAAATCAGCCCAACTTACTTAAAAGACCAAAATCAAGACATGCTACAACAAGCTTGAATTTTCTTATCAAAATCAACTTGTAATTATATCATTTTATAGGAGTGCACTTCAAAATTTATTTTTGAAATTAAAAGTCAATCATAAAACTTTTCAAGTTCAAGTTTGAGCCTCATGGTTCTTTTTTTTAAAAAAAAATTCATTTTTCGGAAAAACCTCCTTTACAAGTTGATTGTTTTAAAAGTACCCAAGCATCTTAATTCGTAAAACCATCGAGTTAGCCGAGTCATTAAAACTTCCAAGATCAACTCCTAAATTTGGGTGACCCAAGTCAAACAAAAAAAAACAACCATTTATAAAACGTATTCTAAATATTTGTAAATCCGGAAAATGCACTGAAAACAAAATCTTAATTTTTTTAAAATAGGAAGCTCGACGTCACCCAAATAACAACATAGGACTCATCACTTAAGTGAGAAAATAATTAATCTTTAACAAACTTTTAGAAAACACATACTAGCAAATCGAGTATGAAACCAACGACACCAAAATATAAACAAACCATAACCTGGTAAAAATACAAAAGTAATATTAATTCTTCAAAACAGTATCACCTTTCAAAATAATTTTATTATAAAAATTACTGTTTTCGAATCATTAGTCAAAGAAAGTTTGAATATGAGAAAAATTATTTTACTGACAACGTAATGAAAATCACCTTTTAAGGTATCATACTCAGACTACTCATCCGACTTTTACGTCAAAACACCAGTTAGACCAAAAACGATTTTTCTTAAAAAATTACAAAACCAATACGTGGTCATCAATGTAAAGTCATAAAATGTGATACAAGATTTTACGATCAAAGAAACAAGACTAAAGTCTAATGAAACATCATTTTTTTATAATCAATGCTCAAATATAGCAAGACAGCTATTCAACACTGAAATATTATGGCACCCTAAGTAATCACCGAAGTGATACAATAATCCAAACACATCATCAACATTAATATAGACTGACACACAACATTCCTATAGGTGAAGGTAGAAAGTTTTAAAAATCAAAAGATGACGTTTCAAAAGACAAGACTTGAATCCTAATTCCGCAGTAGTTCATAGGATAAGTTAACCACTTTACATGCCAAACAATTAAACATTTAACACATAAAAGGCCTTGGTTTGAAACCAAAGCTCTGATACCAAATTTTGTCACGACCCATTTTCATGAATCGTGACCGGCGTTAGGTTATGGGTATGGTTGTACCAAAACCCGTAGCAAGTCTTGCGGATAACAGTTAAATATCATAAACAGCTATGTACCTGCAGAAAACCACATGCTCGGGGGAAACCGAGACTTCAGCCTAGTCTAGCAGTACATATAAACAACATATAATTTAAGTATACTTATCTCAAGAAAAACCTCCCACAGTATGGCAATATATAAAATAACATAAACACTGTAATCATGCCAAGGCAAATAAAGTAACAGTTGGACCATTCCAACAACCAATAGTCTAAAACGATAAGTATACGACTAAGACATAAATAAACTAATACTACTACTGCGGTCTAAGATTTTAAAACAGTTCGACTCTTTTATTCTGAAATAAAATAATGAACCTCCGAGAATGAAGAAACGGAGATCGACTAATGCTCAAATCATAAACCTGGAAAATTTGGGAAAACAACGGGGTCAGATTTACTGAGTAGAGTTTATATAACCATTTACATTTATTAAGTTGAAAGCCTTAAAAACGTTTAATAAAACATTAGTTCATTGTGGATTATCAATGAAACCCTAAACCACAATTCTAAATCCATTGTCGTGTCGGTGAGACGTATCTCAAAAACCGATCCCCGACTATCACTTAATAAATAGTGAGCCCAGGAGACGTATCTTCCACCGGTGCCCTCACTAAGGTGAGATGTATCTCGAACCTACCTCAATACCATAATCATTACCGGTGCGCACGCAGTCCCGATGATGCCCATCGAGTAGCACGTTCCAAATTAAATCCACAATGCTGAAAAACAGTTCAAAAGCTGTTTATACATATACATATACAAAATATAATATTTGCTTAATAAAGAGGTAAATAGAGATATAAACTCACTGCTTGCTATTCCACGTGAAACTTGACAAGCAATCTAACTCTGGTTCGCCTCTGAAGTACGAACAGTCGACGGGTCTAAATAAAATATTAAAATCACAATTAAAATCGGACCCTAACTCTAAAGAGTACTAGACACCACATAGGACTAGCACAACACAGTATCAAACCGCATTAAATAAACACTTAAGATTTACACGTATTAAAACTATAACCCAAATTATAGAAATCAAACCATAAGTTAAATATTAAATTACAATTCTAGTAATTTATAAAACAAATTAATTTAACCCAAGTTAAAATCCATATCAGTGAGTCAGCCGAGTTATTAAAACTACCAAGTTTCTTCCCACTAATCGGGCGACCACAGTCTAACCCAAATCAAAACTTTATTTATTAAATTATAAACCCGAGTTTATAAATTAAAATACTAGATAAAATAATTATCTATTTTTAAAATAGAATTCAATAACTTCAAATTCAAGTAACCTAAGTTACAACTAAAACTTAACCATTTTAAGTTTAATAAAGTTTAGGGATTAAACTGTACTTTAGCCAATTTGATTTTCGAAATCAAATTTAATTACTCGTTTTCAATTTTACTAAATTATAAATCAAATAAAAGTCCAAAAGTTATCCTATTGATAAAAACTTAACTTAAATAAGTCTTTTAAAAACTTTAGGAGCTAAATGGTAAATTAGCCAAAATAACATATAAATCAAAATTAAATATAATTACCCGAGTAATTATATTAATTTAGATTATAAAATAATTATCGTTTTCAAGTTGTCTATTTAAAATCGAAACGGAATCCAAACGTTAAAAACAAACAACTATAATTCAATTGGTGTAATCTAACAATTTGGTGACTAATGTGGCCATTTGGCCATCTCCTTCAATTTCAAAACTCATCCCCGCCCAAGTCAGGAACAGATTACAATCTTATAACTACAAGCCATGTTCAACAATTTTTAGGTTTAAAAACTATAAAATCTAATCATAGATTTAACCTAAGTATGATTTCTTTAATAATCCCAAATAATAACAACGGCACATCACATAGGCATTGATTAAGAACAAGAAACATCAAAGAAACCATTCACGGCGGCAATCGAGCATTCGATAAACGGGGAATCGAAACGATAGGAATACGACGAACAATTACACTTATTAATTGAATGTTCATTCTTCTTATCATAGGTAACAAGAAATTGATCTAAGGCAGCCGAATCAAAACCAAAGAAAACGGCAGTAACACGCAAAACATGTCGAAATCGAAACGGCGAGAAAACGAGCAACCTATACGTACCTAAATAAATTCTGAAACGTAGCGATGATAGAGCTCGCTGAGTTGGTGCGGATCGACGAAAAACAATCGAATTACAACTAATACAACAAGAAGGAATTTAAGAACCGTATTCGACGATATCGTACTTTAAACGAAGAAACAAAGAAGAGTAATGAACACATACCAGATTGGAACGAACGGAAAGGATGATGATGGAGTTTCAGATTCGTTTAGAGGAATGGCGGCTGGGTTTGATTAAAAGTGAAGAAAACTTTAGGTTTCGAATTAAGAATCGTGAGCCAGAAGGTTAATATATTGGAGAGGAAAAGAAGAATACTGCTGCAGATTTAAGATAGCTTATATAGCAATTGTATGGCCTTTTTCTTATTTTAAAAGCATGGGCTTATCATCTTATTGAAACAAGTGGGCTATATCACGTGGATTGAAAGAAAGAAACAAAGGTAATGCATGGAAATGCATGGATATTTATATATATTTTTCTTTTTCTTTTTTCTTTTCTTTTGCTTAAAAAAAATAATAATAATACAAATCGAGCCCGAACGAATTACGAACGAATCAACGAACGACTCAAATAAAATAAAATAAAAATATATAATAATAATAATAAATTTCTTAAAACTTGACGGAGTGAAAAAAATTTATAAATAAAGTAAAAAAAAAAATTAAAATACGGGATATTACACTGTGCCACTCTCTAACCATGGGTCTACGCCCAATCTCAGAAATATGAGCCAAGCTGCCCGAAGACTTGCGACTCAACGCATCGGCTACCACATTAGCCTTACCAGGATGGTACTGAATAGTACAGTCGTAGTCTTTCAGCAACTCTAACCACCTCCTCTGTCTCAAGTTCAACTCTCTCTGATCAAAGATATATTTCAGACTCTTATAATCAGTGAAAATCTCACAAGTAGCACCATACAAATAATGCCTCCAGATTTTCAGCGCAAAAACCACAGCTGCCAACTCTAAATCATGAGTAGGGTAATTCACCTCATGCTTCTTCAACTGTCTGGAAGCATAGGCAATCACCTGTCCATGTTGCATCAGAACGCAACCCAAACCAATCCGAGACGCATCACAATACACTGTGAAACCATCAATGCCAGAAGGCAATGCCAAAACCGGAGCTGTAGTCAAAATCTCCTTGAGCTTCTCAAAGCTCGCCTCGCACTTGTCAGTCCACTCAAACTTGACACCCTTCTGTGTCAGTTTAGTCAAAGGTGCAGATATTCTGGAGAAATCTTGCACGAACCGACGATAGTAGCCAGCTAAACCCAGAAAACTTCTGATCTCGGTAACTGACCTTGGCCTTTGCCAATCCATGACCGCCTCAATCTTCTTCGGATCAACCTTGATCCCATCTTTCGACACCACGTGTCCTAGAAAGGTAACCTGATCCAACCAGAATTCACATTTTGAGAACTTAGCGTACAACTGATGCTCACGCAACGTCTGTAGTATAGTCCTCAAATGATAAGCATGCTCCTCCTCACTCCGAGAATAGATCAAAATGTCATCAATGAAGACGATAACAAATTGATCCAAAAACGGCTTGAACACTCTGTTCATCATATCCATAAACGCTGCTGGTGCGTTCGTCAGACCAAAGGACATAACCAGAAACTCAAAATGTCCATAACGAGTCCGAAAAGCAGTCTTAGGCACATCTGCATCACGGATCCGTAGCTGATGATACCCAGACCTCAAATCAATTTTGGAAAAACACTTCGCACCCTGCAACTGGTCAAACAGATCATCGATGCGAGGAAGGGGATATCTGTTCTTGACAGTAGCCTTGTTCAACTGTCTGTAGTCGATACAGAGTCGAAAGGAACCGTCTTTCTTCTTCACAAACAGAACTGGAGCACCCCATGGAGAAGTACTCGGTCTGATGAACCCGCTATCCAACAACTCTTGTAACTGGTCCTTCAACTCCTTCAGCTCTGCAGGAGCCATCCGATACGGCGGCATCGAAATCGGAGCTGTACCAGAAACCACATCAATGCAAAACTCAATATCACGATCAGGTGGTAATCCAGGCAATTCCTCTGGAAACACATCAGTGAACTCATTCACTATCGGAACACTATGCATATCACCACTACTAGTCTCCAAATCACGAACCACAGCAAGAAAACCCTGGCAACCCTTGCCTAACATCCGCTTCGCCTTGATGGCGGAAATCAGATTCTTAGGTGTCTCTGCCTTTTCTCCCTGAAAGGAAAAAGGTAGACCACCTGGAATCCTGAACTCGACTGACTTCCCTCGACAGTCAATAGAAGCATAATGGCGTGACAACCAGTCCATCCCCAAGATAACATCAAAAGAAAGAACGTCAAGTACAATCAAATCAGCACATAATTCTCTACCCTGAATAACCACTGGACACGAAGGATAAACAACGTCCACTACTACACCTTCAGACATAGGTGTAGACACAGCTAGAGGTTAACTCAAAACAGATGGTGCCATACCCAATTTCCCAGCAAAACATGTAGATACAAACGAATGGGTTGCACCCGCATCAAATAACACTAAAGCATCTATAAAAGAAATCGGAATGGTACCTTGCACCACAGCATTTGATGCACGCGCATCCTGAGGAGTAAGTGCGAACACTCTGGCCTGACCCTGCGGCTGCTGCTGCGAACTCTGCCCAGTACCATAACCGTTGGAACCTCTACCGCTGTTACCACGGCCACCAAAACCTCTGCCACCAGAACCACGGCCCCGCTGGCCACCAAAAGATGCTGCAGGTTGAGAGTACCCTTCAGACTGTGTAAACGCATGTCTCTGCTGCTGATAAGATGACTGCGCCACACTGGAGTTAGACATCTGCTGCCCAGATGTCGGACACTCCCTAGAAAAATGACCCGGCTGGCCACAAGTGAAACAACCTCCAGGAGCTAACTGGCACTGACCATAATGCCTACGTCTGCAATTCTGGCAGAACGGAATGTTCGATCCACCACTGTACCCGCGTCCTGAACCACGGTTGCTCCCACTGCTACTGGAACTGTACGGAGCACTCCTGGCACTATGCCTCCCTTTGTTGTGAGTCCGTCGACTCCCCCTGTTGGCCTGAGAAGAGCCACTGTAGTAATTCCCACTACTATGCTGTACTGGGGCCTGTTTCCCCCCACTAGGAACGTCACTCTTTCCCTTCTGATTCTGGAAAGGGTCAGAGATCGTTCCAAACTGAACCATCGAATTCTCCATCCGCCGCGCACTATCCACTAACCGAGCAAACTCCATGTTTGTCCCTATCAGCAAAGGAAGAAACTCCGAGCCTAAACCCCTAACATAACGGTCGTTCACTCGCTCTTGATCACCCTGTAGATCTGTAGCAAACCGCCCCAAACGTACAAACTCAGTAGTGTAGTCTGTCACTGATCTATCCCCCTTCTTCAAATTTAGCAGCTTTTCTCTGAAACTCTCAGTAACAGAGAAGGGTAGATAGTAACCTCTGAACCTGATCACAAAATCAGCCCAAGACAAGGTATCCATAACTGGTCTGATGTTATCGCGATACCAGTCCTTAGCTGGACCCTTCAGCGACATCTCCACAAGCATCACTAATTGACGATCAGAAGCTTGAATCCTCTGACTGTTGTACTCAAATTCCTCCAAAAAGTCAAGAGCATCCCCAGTACTATCAAAAGAAGTCGGATTCAACTTCAAGTAGGTCATCACCAACTCTCTGTCTGTTGGAATATGACCGACACCAGCAAGTCCACCAACACCAGCTACAGCACCAACCTGAGGTTGCTGTTGCTGCGCTAACTGACCCAGTATATTACACTGATTCTGCAGTAGAGCCTGATTGTTCTGCATCTCGACAACGCCAGCCAAGAAAGTAGTGAAGTCGAACGCTTGCATATTTGGTACTTGTTGCACCTCTGGTGCCTGCTGCACATTCGGTGCCTGAACACCTGCTGCACCGCGTCCTCTAGCTCCACCTCTACCAGCACCAGCTCCTCTGCCTCTACCAGCACCTCTACCTCTGCCAGCACCTCCACCTCGACCACGTCTAGCATTAGCCTGAACTGGTGGTACGTTCTGATCGACTTCCATGGAAATCGCATCATCAGCCACAGCTTCTTGCTCTGCCGCAGCACGAGCACGAGTACGAACAACGTTGTCCATATCCTAAGATTGAACAACAACAATTTAAATACACTATATATCATACCCAAGTATGAACAAAACAAGCAACATATAGGATTTCCCAAGAAATCAACAGCAATAAAATGCTCACCCAAGTGAAATAAAATTAACATTTAACAACATCAAATCAACATACAATGACTGACTCGACGCAATCCTATTGGTGTAGGCAGAATGTTTTAAAATCAAAAGATGACGGTTTTAAAGACATGACAGAATCCTATATCCGCAGTAGTTCCTAAGACACAACCATACTTAACAGAGTAAACACATAGCAAGCAATTGGCCTTGGTTTGAAACCAAAGCTCTGATACCAAGTTTGTCACGACCCATTTTCATGAATCGCGACCGGCGCTAGGGTATGGGTAATGTAGTACCGAAACCCGTAGCTAGCCCTTCATTTAATTCATAAACACATAAACCTGCAGAAAACCAATGCTCGGGGGCAACCGAGACTTCAGCCTAAACTAGCAGTTATAATAATAAACAGTTAATATAACATGCTTATTCAATTTTGGGTCTAAAATAGGCATAACATAAATAATCCGAAATAAATACATAACATGCCAGAGCAATATAACCAGCCAGACCAATCCGACAAACAACTGTAACAATAATAAAGACGTCTAGTCAACTACTGCGGTCTAAGAATAAAATAGTTTGACAGTTTATCAAAATAAATGGAACCTCCGAGGAAAAGTAAATGCGGAGATCACCAGACTCTCTCAGATCATAACCCTGGGAAAAATTGGGAAAACAACGGGGTCAGATATACTGAGATGAGTTCATACCACTATTTACATTTATTAAGTGGAAAACCTTTAAAACGTTTAAAACATTTAATAGCGATATTACAGATAATAGTTGGAACCCTAATCCACAATTCTAAATAATAATCATAATCCAATAGGTCTGGTCCCGAGAGCTGAGCTACACCGAGTTACCACTGACCACACTTATACCAGAGTCCCGAGAGCTGAGCTACACCGAGTTACTCTACCTGGTCCCGAGAGCTATGCTCACACCGAGTTACCACATTTCCATATATACCTTACCCAGATCAATACCGGTGCGCACGCAGTCCTAATGATGCCCATTAGGTAGCACGTTCCAACTAAGAGCCATAATATAAAAACAGTTCGAAATATACGTACAGTATATATATTTAATATTAAAATAACAATTTACTTAATAAAGCGGTAAATAGTAAATATAAACTCACTGCTTGCTAATCCGCGTGAAATACCGGCAAGCAACTAACTCTGGTTCGCCTCTGAAGCACGAACAGTAGACGAGTCTAGACAAATAAAATAATTATTAAAATCAGACCCTAACTCTAGAGAGTACTAGACACCACATAAGACTAGCACAATTAACACGTAGTAAATAAACAATCCAAAGTAACACAAATATATCCAAAAGGTAATAAAGCCCAATTAATATAAGTCTATTGAGTTCTCACTTTAAAATCCAATTTATAAATATTATTTAATAACTTTAAATAATAAATAATTTACAAATAGTGGGTTTGCCGAGTTACCAATAACTACCAAGCTAACCTCACTTGTCGGATGACCCAAGTCTAATCCGACTCAAAACGTTTATCAAATATAAACCCGAGTTTATATTTATAAAACAATTTAACAAAATATTAATCCATTTTAAAAGCGGAACTCAATAACTTCAATTCTAAGTAACCCAAGTTACAATCAAAAACTTAATCATTTTAAGTTAATAAAAGTTTTAGAGACTAAATCGTACTTTAGCCAATTAGGGACTAAACTGTACTTTTGCCAAAAAGGTATTTAAAATCAATTTAATCACCTTTGTTTATAATTTAAACAAATAATAAGTCACCAACCACAAATCCACTTAATTAATAAAAGAAAACATATTCAAGGGCTAATTTGTAATTTAGCCAATTTTATGTCAATTTGATATTCTTAAATAAATAAAATTACCCGAGTAATTATATTAGCCAAATAATAAATAGCTATCGTTTTCAACTTAATAATTATAAATCAAATTTAATTTCAAGTTATTATCAAACAAAACTAAAATCTAACTTAAAGGATATAATTGATTCAAACATATCAAGCTAATGGTCAAAGTGGCTTATTAGCCACCATCAACCTTAATTCAAAAATAACCTCACTGCCGCCATAGCTAGGAAGAACAAGTATGAATCTATTCCAAGAACAAACTTCCAAACTTAAAAACAACTCAATCTATAACCTAAACATTCAACCAACATCTGATTTAGTCTCAACTAGGATCCATAAACAATCAAAATGTTAACAGCTAAAGGAATATAGATTCGGCAAAAACAATCCAAGTATGAACGATGGGAAAACTGGAAATAATGGATTGTTACTTATCGAACGCTTAAACTACTAACAACCCAAGAGATTATGATCATAAACAAGTGAAATCTTAAGCAAAGGAAGGAAAAGAGTTCGGCAGTAAACATACAAACTCAAAACAGAATTTATAAAGCTTTAAAACGGAAACCGTACGGCGATTGAAACGAGATCGATTACGTACCGTTTAGCAAAACCGAGATAGAGAAACGTAGGGAATTGAGTCTAGAACGTCTGAGATCAAACGGTTTCAGTTTTGATCTAGAAATGAACTCACACGGATCAGAAAACCAAAGTGTGTTCAAAGCATGAAATCTGAAAATCAAAGGAATTATAAACACTTACCGAACAGCGATCTTTGGAGGATGATTACGGATTCAATACTCAGCGAAAGAACGAAAGAAGAGTGGCTAGGGTTAGTTTGCAGTGTGATCTAGGTTTTCTATGAAGAAATCGACCTAAAATAACGTAGGGAAGTGAGCCGTAAATGAGATCGAAAATGGCTGGGCGAAGGGGTCCAAGAACTGCTGGGTTCTCGAACGGGAATGGCCCTTTTTGGCCTGATCCCGTTCGAGAAAGGGCCTGGTCTCGAACGAGACCAGGCCTGCAAAAGGATTCTCGTTCGAGAATCCTTGGATTCTCGAACGAGAATCAAATTAAATTCTCTGGTCTCGATTGAGACCTGAGTTAACCAGAAGTGGTTCAACCACTACGGTTGAACCACAACCCAAGGAGAAATCTTTTTTTTTAACCGAACCAAAAATGAATCGAACCACAATTAATTTACGAAACTTCAAATACCCCTCAAAACACATCCGGAACCACGTCGGAAATTAACAAAATAAATTCAAAATTTTACGGGATATTACAGCCATGAATTCTTATTACATTATTGTTGAATTCTCTTTGAATATGTGTAGCTAAACCCTTCATTAAACGAATTGGATTTGTGGGTTGTTGTTATTACTATGTTTTAATTATTGTTCTTAACGCTTGAATTTATTTGGCCAATTTATTCATTATTCTGTGTTTTGGTTTTAGCTCGAGAGAGTAAAACTGGAATAGACCAACATAATTAAGAACGTAGGAGTTAATTGCGCGAGAGTGAATTGACGAGTACGTGTTCTTAGGGTTTACTTCATAAACATTAATCGATTAGTAATTTAGGTTAATCATTGTGCGAGAGTGAGTAATTAGCCTGTTACTAGTTTGTTATCTGTTTTTGCCTGCAATTGCTCGAGAGAGAGAATTTTAGGTGCTTACGATTAGCTTGAACCTTAGTAGAACAACTAAATCCATATTCCAATCTGATTAAACAGCATAATGAAAGTTAATAATCCTTGTTCTTCCCATTATTGTTAAAACCTTATTTTTGTTACAGCTTTAGTTAATTTTAGCCATAATTGTTATTTCAGTTTATTTAGTTTAATAACAACATTCAAATTATCTTTTTAGCTATTCAAATTGAGTTTCCTAACTGGTTGTCTTTAGAAGCTTTCTCTGTGGGTACGATATCCGGACTTCGCAGTCTGTATTACAAGCTGGCATACGTACGCTTGCGTATTTTCACCAACAACTTGACTCAAACCAATATCTCAATGAACCCCAGTTACCTAGGAACGTAATGAACCTAATTAGCAACCTCTAAGCGTCTTTTACCTATTTGTTAGACCCGCTTAATATTTGATCGTGTAGCTTTTTAATTGCTTGCTTAGTAGTCAATTGTTAATTTTATTAGTTTTAAATTTTGTAGTTATTAATCCAAATCAAATTGCTTGTGTGCTTTCCAAATTGGAATTCAAAATCCTAGTTCGTTCACTTTAAACCTCTTGTCTTCATGGGATCGACATCCGACTTCCGGATTACTACGAGTTGGTAATTTTACTAACATGTGTGCGTGGAAGAATCTTACTGAATGAGTCGTTTTGTATCGTAATCATAGGTTAAATTGATATATTCTTTGGAATGTCGGTATGTGAGTACGTTGTTATTGATTTGTTAAGGTTGATGGTCTTGCCGAGCTTAGTCCTTGTCGTGTGTACAGCTTGATTCTTCTAATGTTTTAAGTTGGCTGATATATTTTAGCGAGCACTTTATCTAGTAAACTTTGGACTAGATCGTTCGTTTGATATAAAAAGTTTATTTATATGCTTCGATATGGGTTAATAGGTATAGAGATGTTAAGTAGGTGGCGAGGGGTGCATGATGTTATTAATGGGGATTTCAAGGTTTCCATTTTGAAGTGTTATATTTTGGTATTGTAAGAATTACGATTTGAGTTTCGGGCTTGTCCTTGCACGTTGTTAAGGTTGTTATGATAGCTGTTAGAACTCGAGCGAGTTTTGGTAACCTCCCTTTGAGCATGTTTATGTTTATAATTGAATAATCTTGGAGTTTTCTATTTTGTTTAATCAAGTAATAGTTTGGAGCACTTAACTGTCAGATTTATAATTTTGCGCATACGTGGTGTGAAAATTTGAGTTGTTGTTTTATGTAAGTGGTGATTTGAGTTATCATTCGAGGTACTACTTGTCGAGTTGTGGTTATGCAAGTGCGTAGGTTGATGAGTGGAGGTATACCTATGGTTTCAGTTTTACTCGGTTATATAGTTTGGGAGTATACTTTGTTGGTAAAAATACGCAAGCGTACATATGCCAACTTGTAATACAGACTGCAAAGTGCGGATATCTTACCCACGGAGAAAGCTTCTAAATACAACCAGTTAGGAGACTCGATTTGGATAGTTACAAAGATAATTTGATTGAATTTGTGTAAATTAAAAGAACTATTGCAAATTTAATAAAGTAAAGCTGAAATTAAATTAAGGTTTTAACAATAATGAGAAAAGCAGGAATTATTAATCTTCATTATGCTGTTTATTCAATTCGGGTTATGGATTTGGTTGTTCAGATAAGGTTCGGACTAGTCGAAAACACCTAGAATTCTCTCTCGAGCAATTGCAGGCAAAAGCATGAAAAAAACGGATAAAATGTTAATTATTCACTCTCGCACAATAATTAACCTATTTACTAGTTGATTAAATGCTTATGAAGTAAATCCTACGAACACGCACTCGTTAATTCACTCGCGCAATTAACTCCTACGTTCTTAATTGTATTGGTCTGTTTCAATTTTACTCTCTCGAGCTAAAACTAAAACACATGGTATAAACTAAGTGATCGATTTAGATTAAGCATTAAGAACAAAAATTAAAACGTATCACGAACAAAAACCCATAATCCCAATTCGCTTAAACAGACATAACTTCAATTAATAATCCCCATCGAAGGGTTTAGCTACTCGTGATTAAGGAGAATTCAACAATATAATAAATGGAATTCATAATTGAATAATAGACAATAGTATAGAAATCTCTAATGAAATTGTACCTTAAACGTATAAAAATCCAGTAATCAATTGAAGATGAAAATCCAATAATCAAGTGTAATCAAAACTAAGAACAATAATCTCTAGCTAAAATTAGGGTTTATGTCTAAGAAACGGTAAATTAATCGAACCCTGACAAGATGTAATCGATAACTATATATACTCATGTGAAGTTAGGGTCTAATTCTGATTTTCATCTCTTTGTAGTGTCTAAATTGCCCCCGGCACTTCATTCTTGTTATCCAAACTCGTAAGGCCAAACTTATAATTCAAACTGCAAAATTTCCTTCTCTCACGACGTGAAAATGAAGGCTCACGACGTGCAAGCCATCTTTCACGTCGTGCGGCCATCGTGCAAACTTCCTGCAAAATTTCTTGACTTTTTGACACGTGCACACCATCTTTCACGACGTGCCACTTTTTCTGCTGCAAATCTCTAACTTCAAAACCTCATAACTCTTTATAGAAACGTTGGAATGAGTCGATTCTTGATTCTATGGAAAGCTTAGTATGTCTACTTTCTTTCTTATGAAGAACACAAAATCAATTGAGATGTCTAAATGCTCCAAAATTGTCAATCAATGAAGCAGGGTCAGATTCACAAGTATGCACTTTTGCTCTTGGCGTCTATTTTCATCGATCTTCGTACCACATTCTAATATACTTCAATTATGGTCCCAAAGGCTCAAAAATTGATTAAAACTCATGAAACACGCCGACATGGTTCCTGAAATACTCAAGCTCAAAATGAGTACAAAGAAGTCCAAAACGAACGTAAAATGCATGAATATGACTCGAAATACACATAAAGCATATGAGTATTTCTACTCCTATCATACTTAGAGGACGGAGTCCATTATGTGGAATTGTTATCTTTCATTCCTTGAGGTAGGTTGGATTTAGCGTTGCTTTGAATGTTCGATGCTAGTTTAGTACTTTGGATTTGTGTTATATGTTTTACTTTGGTTGCCTTGTGCGCGTATATTGTATGTCGTGCTTTGTTTGTTTTGTGTTAAAATCGAGGACGATTTTATTTTTAAGTTGGGGAGAATGTAACACCCCGTATTTTTCTGGCTAGTTTCGTTAAGTTTATCGCTATACTTTGGGATCGTTTGAGTGGTTCGACCACTTAGAATTGTGGTTTTCGAGTTCCAAACCTTTTAGTATATGTTTTGAGACGTCTTGGGTGTGGCCTCGGGGTTTGGAGCGGTCTCGAATTCATTTTAAAAAAAATTGAATATTTTCGAATCCAAAAGCTTTTCACGGGCGCGATGTTCCTGAGTCGCGGGCGCGACATAAGTGTCACGACCCATTTTCATGAATCGCGACCGGCGCTAGGGTATGGGTATGGTTGTACCGAAACCCGTAGCTAGCCTTGCGGATAACAAACATTTATCATTAACAACATTGTACCTACATAAAACCACATGCTCGGGGGCAACCGAGACTCCAACCTAGTCTAGCAGTTTATATTTACAACATATATATAATAAATGCTCGGTCAACTCCGAGTCTCTAACATGGCTTAAATATTAAAATAACACAAGTTAATATAATAATGCCAATCAATAAATAATCCAATTGAATTAATCTGACAACAAGTACTATAACAAGACTTCTAATTACTACTGCGGTCTAAGAGTAAAATCAGTTCAATAACTTTAATAAAATAAAGTAAGACCTTCGATGAAATAAAGAATCGGAGACCAGCTGACTCGCTCAAATCATAACCCTGGAAAAATTGGGAAAGCAACGGGGTCAAATATACTGAGATGAGTTCATACAACTATTTACATTTATTAAGTGAAAACCTTTAAAAACCTAAAAACATTTGTAAAGCAATTTATCATTATGGATAAGTATTGAAACCCTGAACCACAAATATCTAAATCCACTTGTCGTGTCGGTGAGACGTATCTCCATAACCGATCCCCGACTATCACTCAAATAGACATGTGAGTCCCAGGAGACGTATCTTCCAACGGCGCCCTCACTAAGGCGAGACGTATCTCTAACTTACCTCAAATAGCATATGATTATATACCGGTGCGCACGCAGTCTCGATGATGCCCATCGAGTAGCCCGTTCCAATTCAGATCCATAATGTCTAAAACAGTTCGAAAGCTGTATATACAATATATATATATATATATATATATATGCAAAAATAAAATTTACTTAATAAAGCGGTAAATAGCAATATAAACTCACTGCTTGCTAATCCACGTGATAACGTGGCAAGCAATCTAATCCCGGTTCGTCTCCGAAGCACAAACGGTCGATGAGTCTAGACAAGGTATAAATAATAATTAAAAACATACCCTAACTCTAGAGAGTACTAAACACCATGTAGGACTAGCACATGTAATAACAAGCCAACGTATAACCGAACACATAAGGTTCATACGCATCCAAACCATAACCCAAGTTATAGAATACAAACCATATAAGTTTCCATTTCAAAACACAATTTGAATAATTCAGAAAACAATTTTAAATAACCCAAGTTGAAATCCATACCAGTGAGTCAGCCGAGTTATCAAAACTACCAAACTTCTTCCCACTTGTTGGGCGACCAGAGTCAAACCCAACCCAAAGTTAAACCAAAATAAAACCCAAGTTTACATTCTGAATTACTTTGAATGAAAAGTATAGTTTTTTAAAAGCAAGAACACAATCCATCGTTTAGCCAACAATTGGCAAATCACACCATACTAACACAAGTATGTTAAACTTCTTTTAAATGAACCAAAAAGGATTAAATCATCCATTTAAACGTTAAACTCAGACTTGAAACGATAATCAAATCATGGCAATAACTTGTCTACAGGCATAATCAACACGAATGAGTATAATACAAACAAAGCAATGCCAACATGTCAAAAACGATACAAAACAGCCCCAACACAATAGTGGGCAGCAACTAGATCATCGAAAATTAATCAACACAACAACAAGGTGAAATCATGCATTATAAGCCATATAATCAACCTATGATTTACCAAACATGTCAAAAATATACCGTTGATTCAAACACATAAGATCAGCCCCAAAACATGAATTTCCAGCCCTCTATAACAATGCTAAAACAACAATTTAACAAGCCATTAACATACGAAATCAACTAGCACTTAAACCCAACAATTGACATAAGTTCTAATGATTAAATCAAGTCAATCTAATGTTAAACACCCTATTACAGAATTGACATGAAAATTCAGAGATCGAATCAGCCATAACATGGGTAGATCACATTAGAACACAATCTAACAACCTAACACATGAAGCCCTACTCATAAATCAAGGGATAGCAACACATACCGTTAAGAAGCAAGATCAGCGAAAGAACCAAATGAAAACAATGAATCAACACCCACAACATGCTGGAAAAAGGGTTTGAATAAGTTAACAATCGATATACACGATAAGGAATTGATTTAACAAAGGACGGCGTGTTAGAATCGCTTACCAAATCCAGGAACGTGAGAGATAGCAAATGAATTCGTATTTCAGAGAGTCTTTTAAGTGCCTAGGGTTTATAAAATAAGTGAGGGCTGATATGGGTCGAATAAGGGGTCTATTTATATGCTCCAACACAAAATTACAGGTGAGGCGCGATGGAAGGCGCGATGCGAGGCGCGTTCGTCCCATCGCGCCTTCATCAGGCGCAGAAAACTTATGGGGCGCGTTGCGAGGCGCGATGGCCCATCGTGCCCTCCAACGCGCCTCAATTTTGGATCCAACAGTCAACTTTGTCTTGGGCACAACATATCCAAAAATGAGCCTGATCCAACGGTTAAATTGGGAGATATGCATGTTCTCAAAACATGTCAGATTCAGAAGGTACACGAATACATCATCGATTAAAAACCGAATACAAATCAAATCGCCATCTAAAACTCACACGACACATGCGACACATACAAGATACAACTCAAACCCCAAACAAAGTGTCACACTTGCTAAGTCCACCATTAACAATCCAAAACTAAGTCGGAAGCACAACGAAACCATGACGGAAAAATACGGGATATTACAATAAGTGTAGCGGGCGCGACCTGCGAACTGTTCAGTTCGCTGATTTCTATTTAGAGGCCCCTTTTTCGACCTAAATCAGTTTTACAGTTTTCTAAAAACCCTAAAACGGCTAGAGCTATGATTTTACTCATTCCCACACCCCTCCCTTGCTAGATTGATCTTTGGTAAGTATTCTAAGCCTATTTCCTTTGTTACATTCATTGGTTCCTTAGTCTTTTCAATTTGGATTCAATAGCTCTTGGTTATTATATGATTTGTAGGCTGATTTTGGATTATATATTTTTGGATTTTCTCTATTTGATTGTTCTTAGTCCATTCAAAAGGTATGTAACCCTTTCTCTTGCGTTTTTGCTTTGAAATTCGTTGATTGTCGTGGTGGATTCATACTTTGGGTGTTAAGAGATTTGTTTTCTGTTTTACTTAATTTTAAAATCTGGAAACGTTGATTTGGTATTGATTTTGCCTTTTGAATGTTCATTATACGTTGGGTGGATTGGATGGATTGATTAGGTTGAGAAGTGTATTAAATGGTTGATGATCTTGAGTTAAAATACAGTTTTGGACATTCATTAAAATCTGGAAATTTATTTTAAGTCTTGAATCTTAGGTTATTGGTTATGGATAATACATTGGGTGCTTTGGAATATTTGGCTAAGATAAGTATGATGATTAATTGTGGTTTTAACAAGATTAATTCACTGATTTTGAGTGGTTTAATGTGGCTGGGAATATTTTCAAAGGATTCATTTTTAAAGAGTTAAAATAAGTACTTTGGGTGTCTAATTGATTAATTTTGTATTCGATGATTTGGGTTGTTTTGTGGCTCACTTTGGATAATTTTGATCAAGTTGATAAGGACTGAAAATTGTGTTTTATAAACTGTTTTTATAAACAAAAATATGTTAGTTTACGATGGGTTTCTTTGATAATCATTGGTTGTCGTGGCATATAAGTTGTAGAGATTCTTACAAAGGTTTTAGTGCTATTTAAGTTTGTATTTCAGATTTGAATTTAAGCCTTTAAAAAATGTTTAAATCATACTAATTTCATTTAAGGTGGCTTATTTAAGTGAGATATATTTTGGGTGGAACTTGCCAAGTGTTGGCAAGTTATATGACTTTTTGCTTCTTATGGTTATGGCATGGTTAAGCTATAAATTGAGTTCTTGTTTTCAAAAGACTTTGGTTTATTTTTAAGGACTTTGGTTTTACTTTGGTTTATACATTAGTATACGTTTGGGTCGGGTTAGACTTGTGTCGCCCGACATGTTGTGTTGAGATGAGGCTAACACACTAATTCGGGAAAACTCTTTGGTATTAAAAGAACTATTTAAGTTTTTAAGAACTTCGGATTTGATTTCAAAAGCAAGAACTCATCAAAGCTTAACTTGTTATATGTTGATATGGATTCTTTGGTTTGTACTTTGGTTGTGGATTGAGATGCTAATCATGTGTGGTGTCTAGTATTCTTAGACTTAGGGGTTGAATTGATTTTAACTTATGCTTTACTTCTTAGAATCGTTGACTGCTCGTGCTTCAGAGTTGAACCAGGTTTAGTTGCTTACCAGGTTATCACGTGGATGCGCAAGCAATGAGTTTATAATGTTATTTACCACTTTACTAAATACCGCAAATTATTGTAGTATATCAACTGTTTACGAATTATTTTAAGTGATTATGGATCTGGATTGGAACGATCTACTCGATAGACGAGTATCGAGACTGTGTGCACCAGTAAGTACTTTGGGATTGGCTGACCAATGTCTGGTCTACTTTGAGAATTGATGAGGATTTGTTCCCATCTACTTTGGGTTATATACGTTTGATTTCATTTCAATATTGCATTCCACAATCAAGTATATAAGTATATTAGTATAAAAGGATTTGGTTTTAAGGTTTTATTCTTAATAAATGTAAATAGCATTATGAACTCATCTCAGTATATCTGACCCCGTTGTTTTCCCAAATTTTTCAGGTTTTGATTGAAAGCTTGGTCATCTCTGATTCTTTATTCCTCGGAGGTTTTTATGCTGTTTAAACTAGTCAACTGTTTTAAACTTTTAGAACGCAGTAGAGCTAGTTTATTTATTTATGGATATTTTATTTTAGTTGTCGGATTTGTCCGATTGGTTTGTTATTACTTTTGGCATGTATACTTTGGTTTATATTGTTATATATAAGGCATGTTGTTGATTCTCATATTTTAGCCGAGCATTTCAGATATTTAAGTTGTTATATAAACTGTTAGACTTAAGTTGCAGTCTCGGTTGCCCCCGACCAGTGGTTTTCTTGCAGGATTATATGTTGTATGTTTATCCGCGAGACTTGCTACGGATTTTGGTACGATTATACCATACCCTACCGCCGGTTGCAATCCATAAAATTGGATCGTGACACATATTCCTATTCAAACTCATACGATCCCTAATAGGAATCCCTTTTCTATTTGTATTATACTAGGTATTCTCAAATTACTATTATATAAGGAGGTTGAAATATTTCAAAACCAAGGACATCTTACAATTATTTTGACTGTTACATAGAAAAGAGTGACTTAATCATCAGTGTGTTTATAAGATGAAACATCTAATCAGCGTTCTGACCTATGTTTTGCAGATTGACCCGTCAAGAAGACCAACTCCATTAATTATCATTAATAAAATCAAACAATTTTAAAAGCTAATAAATTTTAGGATTAATTTCATAAAAAGTCACGATCTTTATATTAAATTTGATTTACTCACGACCTTTAAAAGTTGTCATATAAAATCACGATCTTTCATTTTTTTTAAAATTTCTTTCAAAGTTGTGATTTTTTTATGAAATTAATCCTAAATTTTATAAGTAGGTCTAAATTAGAGGTTTTATATACTTTTTTCAATTTTTAAAATTGACATTGTAGAATGTCAAAATTATTTTTTAGAAATATATATATTTGGCAAATTAATCAAAACAACAGATATAAAAAAGACTTGGCTAAATAGACTGAAAAAATCCTGACCTTTGTTTTATTTTTCAATTCCACCCCGACGTAACAATTTTTTCAATTATACCCTATTTTGCATTTTTAGTTTTCAATTGCACCCTGAATTAAAAACATTAAATGAATTTATTATTATAAGGATTAAAATATATAAAACAAATACATTTAAGGATTAGTTCATATTTTTTTTCATTTGGCTAAATTCAAACAAATTCTTAAACTTAAATAAAACTCAAATAAATCCTACAAATAAAAATAATTTTTTTTATTTTTTATTTAGTTTCTGGAGGAGGAGCAGCTGCTCCTCCTCCGGTAGCTCTTGGCCTGAGGAGCTGCTGCTCCTCAGGCAAGGAGCAGATCTGCTCCTCGTTGAGGAGCAAAAGTTCCTCAACAGAGGAGCAGTTCTGCTCCTCCGTTGAGAAGCTGCCGGAGGAGGAGTAGCTGCTCCTCCTCCGAAAATTTTAATTTTTTTAATTAATTTAAATTTAATTTTTTTTTATTTGTAGAGAAGGTTTTTTTGGTATAATTTATAACATCAAAGGATTTTTAGGTTTTTTAATAAAAATGAAGGACCTATTTTAAATATTAACCAAATGAAAAGAGTTCAATTTAATGTATCAGGGTGCAATTGAAAACTAAAGATACAGACTTCATTTCATCTCATTTTCACGTTAAACTTCGCATCCACCTAGGGTTTTCATTTCTCGTCCGAATTTTACTATTCTCGTTGCAAAACGATCATAAATCGAAGAGCTATCAAGGTGAGCATGTCATTTTGCTGTTTATTTGATTGTATTTGATGGGTTTTTGATAGAAAGGTTAGGGTTACAGTGAAACCGTACCGATTATGCGTATTTGATTCGTTTTAAGCGTTTTTCACATGCTATTGATGGATTTAGGTGTTGTTTTGATGTCGGATGTGTTCAGGAGTGTCTCAAGCATGTCAGATTGAGTTGCCGAGAGGCTTTGTAGCTAATAGGGCTTGTTGCCCCGACCTCACGTCGCGCCAGCTAAGGGCGCGACGCGAAGATGATGGTCGCGACACGAAGGTCCTCTTTGCGATGCGACACACCTTGGCACGACGCGACACACCTTGGCACGACGCGCCAAGGCTTGGCACGACGTGACAAGGCTAGGCTCGGGCTTCCTAGGTCGTTTTTGAACGCTTTAGATACACAGAACTTGAACGTAATGTTTCTTGAGTCAATAGGAGCTTTCGGACTTCGATTTAACAATGAAATGGACGTGCAGTTGCAACATTTGGATGATAAAGTTTGAACGTATAGTTCAATGCTAAGGAGTTAGGTTTATTAGTAAACCTAAAGTTTGTATTGAGGTGTTATATCGATAAGATTAGATAGTATATGACATGATTGGACGCGATTAGAACTCGACGAGTTACGTGTATGTGTATATTAATATTGAGTCTAGAATGTCTATAGAGTTAGATTCTTACTCAAGTTATATTTGTTTGTTTCCTAGATCTGGCGAGGCAATCACCTACTGATAGGAGTAAAATACTCCTATATCTAGAGTCGTTTCCATTACGTTTTGATACATTTTAGCACGTCATTTGAGGCATTTGGTGTCTTATCTTATGTGTATGCATTTCAGGAGGATTGGAGCGTAATGGAGACTATTTGGCCCAAAAAGTGGAAAGAACCGGCAAAGAATCGATTCGACAAAGTCTTGAAGCAAGAAAACGGCGAAGAGGCCTTTTTAAAGGAGGTCACGATCTGGACCTTGAGGGTCACGATCTGGACCAGGCATGAAAATGGAACTGAGAGGAATGCTCTAAGGAAGGTCATGATCTGGACCTGAGGGTCACAATCTGGACCATTGTGATTTAGTGTAATTGCTCTAATTGTGTTTAGTGCTACGAGAGTAGGTTGAGCATTGATTAGTTGTGATTTTGTAGATCTTTGAGGCTCGAGAGAGCGGGAGTTGCGATTTAGAAACGCTCGGCCCTCGTTTTATGACCCAAGACCCGAATACCGAGAATGCATGACCTAGATGGATTGTCGACCTCCAAACCTCGTTTATCATTTGAATTCTCGTTAATTGTTAATCGTTTTAGTCTTTTATAATTGTTAAATTAGTTGTTAATTGCTAGATTAGTGTTAGTTGATGGTTAATTGTTTAGTTGTTACTAGAAACTAATCTCTTTTCATTGCTTTCCGAATTGAAGTTCAAAATTATATTTCACTCACTTTAAAACTCTCATCTCTATGGGTTCGACATTGTCACGACCCGATTTCCGCCTCGAAACTCGAGCCGAGACCGGCGCTAGGGAATGGGAATGGTTGTTCCGAAACCCGTAGCAAGCCTAAAACCTCTATAAATTTTTCGCCTCCTAAATACAAATCTAGATCGTATCTCGCGTACGACCCGTTTTCAGAAAACACCGTTAAAATATTTTTCCGTTTAACGTGGAAAACACATTCTGAAAATATTCATATAAGCGAAATCGCGTTTTCAGAAATGCTGGTTGAATAACCCTAGTTATTCTGACCCACGCGCATTTCTGAAAACCGGTGCGGTGGTACAGGGACTTAGCTCACGTGCCTTGCCTCGCAGGCAGCCCTGTTTCAAACCGCGCACCCGAACAATATGTTTAATAAAATATATCGAACACTTTCCTTTTCAAAGCGTTATATCAAACGTATTTAAAAACATGCACAGCAGGCACACAAACGTAAGGCCAGCTAAACTACACACAGTGTCTTTGCAGACCAAAGACACGAAGCTAGGCCCACCCGTAGGGGACACCATAAAACACCATATGCCTATTAAGTAGCCACTTATTAGAGCTAGACAAAAGTCAGGTTCCTATCAGAGTATATAGACAAAGGAGCCATGACGTGACCACAGGCATATCAAACCTATATACACTATTGCAGCATCTAAGAGTTTAAAGTGTTATATACATAACAACAAGATAAGCTTCCCTGATGGAAAAGGGTGGAAGCTCGACCAGACCCGGTAGCTAAGTACCTGAAAATGATAAACAACAACGGGGTCAGAAATATAAAATATTTCTGAGTGAGTAGATAGGTTTACAGTTAAATACCAAAATCGCATATATACAAAATATCGGTATATAAAAATATTACCAGTCCTCGATCCAAATGAAACCCTAGTCCTGATTACGTTATAATGCTATCATATATATAATGCATATGCACAACTCTTGTTTAATACAGGATGAACTGTATACATATGTATCACAGCCATCTTGACTCTGTATAGGGTTGCTGGGCCGGAACTTAAATCACTGCCACCTCAGGACTACCCATTAGGTTCAAGCCGCTTAGCAAGCATCTGGCTTAAAACCTAATCTCAATATGTATGCTTATAATATTTACCTCTCATCTAGTTCATTAACACCGGTGATCACACAGTCCTATTGTTGCCCAATAGATAGCTCGTTTCAGTGGATCTTCCTTGGCTAAGTTTCATACTTAGTGCGATTTATGGAGTTAAAACAATTGAATACTAATATTCAAAAGTAAACAAATGAACTCACAAACACCGCTAGGTCTGGAACTTAATCCTGTGGTTGTGGTCAGACTGCTCGCTAGCTGGTCGGACTAAACACACAAAGCAAACAGGATAAAATATATCAATATATGTTTCCTATAAAATTTCTAGGTCCTTAAACCCAGATCTAGGTCAAACATATAATCATATAAACATATAGCACTTATGGTCTGTTTTCTTTTAAAACCATATTATAGATTCTCGTTTTGAGAAAACGTTATAACTTCTCTCTAGAAGTTATTTTAGGTATCACAATACCCTAAGAAAACCATTTATAGTATAGACCTAATTGTCAAAACAATTCTCGGTCATATACTAAGTATTTAGCAAAACTGATTGCTAAATCTTTAAAACCATTTAAACGTTGACTTTAACTCTTTTAAAGTCCATTATAAACGTTTGACTTTGCTTTTAAAATCTCCTTTTAAAAGTCTTTAGGTTTACGTTATAAAACCTTTTCACTTTCTTCTATCACAAGTTATCATTTTAAAATATCTAATTTTGATTTAAAAACATTTATTAAAAATGTTTTAGGTTCGGTTGGAAAACACCTCGGGTTATTAGGCGAAAGCACGTCGGAATCGCCCCCGAAAAGTCCCCCAAAAGACCGGAGAAAACAAACCCCGACATCCCGTCGGGGTTGCTGTGCGCCCGCACAGCAGTACTGTGCGGTCGCACAGTACAAACTGTGCGGTCGCACAGCTTGGCTGTGCGGTCGCACAACATTTTCATGCTGTGCGTCCGCACAGCTTGGCTGTGCGGTCGCACAACATTTTCATGCTGTGCGTCCGCACAGCTGATGCTGTGCGCCCGCACAGCATAGTGTGCGCCCGCACACTATGCTGTGCGGTCGCACAGCTCGCTGTGCTCACGCACAGCGGGCTGCGCACCCGCACAGCCCCGGAAACAAATTTCCGGGACCTCCCGTCCTACTTAAAACGTCCAAAAACGCTATTCTAACGTCCACAATCACATATACACAATCCAAAATCAATACGGACGTTTAAAACGATAATTCGATACGGTAACCGTTTATAAACGAGTTTATATTCGAAATAATTCGAAATAAACGTTTAATACGGATATAATACCTCGATTACGTGAGTAATCGTTGAAGAAATTGAGTTAGAATCGAGAAACGGATCGAACGGACGAAACCCTAATCGTCGCCGCACGTTCAGAGCTTAGCAGCTCTTTATTCTTTCTTCTGAGAAAGAAATGAGGCTTCTGCCTCTTATTTTCAAAGCAAGTGTTATATATATAGGAAATGGTTAAAGTGCAGTTTAGTACTAGCTCAATCATGCACTTTAAACCAACTTCTAAACTAGTCGTCCGTAGCCTAAACGGAAACGATTTCCAAATTTCGTGAAAATTTTACCAAAAATCTAATAAAATATAGAAAGAATAAAAATATAATTTTTATTCCCATCCGACTTATATTTTATTCTTAATAAATCATTTTTGATTTATTAAGCCCGCATTGACTGCGCTTGATAAAATTTCTGCTTCCAAATTTTATCAAATTTTCACGATAACCTTTTTAAAATATTTCGCGAATATTGGCACCAAAAATATTCGCTAGGGACTTATGAATTATTCTGCACCCAATTCATAAATCCATATTCTCTCCGTTAACTATATAACTAATCAAATTTAAATTCTAAAAATTTAAATTTGCAATCCTATAGCCATATTAAAAATTTAGGAACACTTGTAAATTAAATTTATCTTTAAATTTAATTTACCTACTTCCGTCTAATAAAATATTAGACACGTGGCTATATTTTATTCCTTAAATTTCCGGGTTATTACATTCTCTCCCCCTTATATAAATTCGTCCTCGAATTTACATATACTTACTTTTCACTTATAATCCAAATTTTACTTATACTTATTCTCACTTCATGCTTTGGAAAGTATAGCACCATCTTGACTGGCGTCTTCAATCATATTCCTCTTCCTCGCTGTTGTTCTCATCATCTGTTTGAACTTCCGTTTTACAAACAGATTATCCACTTTGTATACTCCTCTTGATCCTATAACTCGTATAGAGTATCTTTTACTCCTTAGCTTAGCGTCTTGCAACCATTCCAAGGACTAATCTCTAGTCTTTCTTGCTAAGCGATCCAAGTGTGTAAGTTAGCATCATTTAACTTACTCCAGGGTTATCATAAAACTAGGTTACCTTTGCTAGTTTCTGATAACTATACTTTTAGTATACCACCTTTGTCGCATATCTTTATTTATTTATTTATTATTTTTTTTTCTTTCTTTAACTTTTCTTTTCAACCTTAGTTGTTTGTTTATGGCTCATCTTATTATTGAGATGACTTTTAGTATATTTTATGATTACTGTTTCATAACTAACCACTCATCTTTTAGTTTCCTTATATTTCTATACCTTGTATAGAATGTCCTTTTTTTTTTTTTTTACTCCTCAATCTATAGTAACTTCCTGTTACAGATTGGGTAACTGATCTCCTCTCTTGCCGGAATGTGGTTGCACAGGTGTGGGTGTGGTTATAATCTAACTATCTCACTATAGAGCACCTTGTAACTTCCTTTATAATCACCGCAAAACTATACTTTCATTCCTAGTTTTCGGGATTTCCAATGTTAATTAGACTTCTTAACTTCTTCTCCATACACATATCTTCATTGTTCACAGCTAACAGTTTTCATAACTGTGCTATAGCTGTTACTATCATGTTTAATTAACTGACTATCAACTGTAGCTCCATTTTCAAAACATTTTACATTAAAACAAAATGTTCATTAAATATTTTCCACTTTTAGTCGGCCATGCATTATGTATTTCTGGCCCGACATTCAAAATACATGTACGTTACATGTATATTCCGTTACCAGTCAGCCTAGACTTCACAGTCATATGGCCCGGTTCTCGGAATTTATCTTTTGAAATTACTGTCTCAACACAGTTTTCAAATTCATTTTGTATACATATATGGAGCTTATGTTGACAATTCCAAGCTAACTAAAGTTTACACTTATTATCGTGATCACTTGCGCTTTTGGCTCACTGCCAAAATTCACGCAAGTTTCACAGCATCACCTCCATCTTCAAGCATCATATACCTCTCTGTTCGTCAATCGCAACGGTTAAAACTTAGATAACCGTCCTGGGATTATCCTATCCCAATATCAAACCGATCTAACGGTTCGATCACTAGTTACTGAGGTTTTACTACACTTTATCAGTTTTCAGATAACATCTGAAACTTACTCCTTGAGTTCTTTATTCTCATCTCTTTCTTACTTTGGTAACATTTCCATTTATGTTAATCCAAGGTTTATTATACTGTTTAAGTATATTGTTTATTCATTAAAAAATTAATGATCCTTTAATAATGAATACCTTATTTGACACGACTTCACAAAGTCTGTCTGTCGTTAACATAATCAACAACTCTCTTTATTCAAATCAGAACTAGTAGTGTAACTACTTGGTTCTGAAAATTATTTTCCTTTTCATCATCTTTCTTTTAGTTGATTATTGTTTACTGGGTTTAAGTGCTGAGGTTTACTCCTCTCAGACTTATGAGTTTTGGTTTATCTAACCACTCGTTTGGATTTAAGAGATATGTCCTTTACTGACATCTGCTCTGTCTGTAAGACCAATCTCATATCCATTTTAATTAAACACATGCGTATGACTTTGTTCACCGACAGTTACTTGAAGTCAAACTAACCGAGTTGTGTTTAATTATATCCTACTCTCTCTTATATTAATCGCAATTATCTTCTATTATCTACTCTTGAACTTTTATTCATTATAAAAGTCCATCACTAGACTTACCTCTTAGTCTTTAGAGTAAGAATGTAAATTCTCACTTCCTACTCTTCTCAATCCTTATTAGTTTCTGATGTTTCGGAATGAAACATTAGAATCCAGATCTTTATTGTTTATTATAAACAATAAAAATCACGACATCTTATTTTCGCTATCTTGTATCCTATCTTGACATTATTACAGAGTTTTCGTTTGAGTATGCTTACATTTTAAAACAAATACAGTTTGTTTTGTAAACAAATTGTTTCTCAACAATTTATTTCACAAAATTTTGTTTTATAAACGAATGGTTTCTCAAACCAATCGTTTCAAACATATGTGCATATACACATATTCACCCACATATATAAATATATGTGTGTACCAGCTGGATTTTTTTTTTTATTTATCTCTTCAAAACTGTGAATCTAACAATTCACATTTTAAAACTTTTGTACAATTGTGGCTCAGGGTGATGACATCTCTCATCCCCAAAGAGTTGCTATATATCCTCTTTCTCTTTGATATACTAATATACATGATGCATGTCCTATCAAAAATCATTTTGTATAAGTATATGGAATTCAAGTATTCCTTTTTCTATAGTGATTGTTGCAATATGCATTCATGATGCATCTGAGCACAATAATACATTCTTTTAAAACAAAACTGCAATACTCACTTTGTAAGCTTCTTTCAAACTACTTCTTCGTAACATTTCAAGTTTCTTAATCCTAATACTTTATCCTCACATTAGGATTATTATTGCTTCACATCATTTGGTTGTTTATCAATAATTATTGATTTCTATTTTAAGGATGCACGTTTTTTAACATCCCTAACTTGTCAATTCTCATTTCTCATTCATCTTTTAATGTTTACTTGTATGTGTATTTCTTTTTGTTTAAGGATATAATTTATATCTGTAGTTTATGTTTTTCAATTCTAACGCGAATATTGAAAACACATAAACAGACTAACTTAAACATTAAACACATAACTAAACATTACCTGACGATGATCGCGAAGACGGAAACGCCTCACGAATCATCGGGCCTTTACCTCGCCCTCCGCGGAATTTCAGTTTTCCCTTATCCTTTCCCCCTCGCGGAACAAAGTAGGGGTTGTAGTGCTTCGCGGGTCCAGAGTTTCCTACCCTAGGAAATGTAGCAGTAGGTTCTTCAGGTTTGGTGTGATAGTACGGCTGGAGGGGTATGTCATTCCTCCTCAACTTACTTTCTATCTGCTTCGCACGTCCAGCCAGATATGCTACAGAATCAGACTTTACCGCCATGAGTTCCTCGAACTCAGGCCCTAAACCTTTGACGTACCTACTTGCAACTTCCTCACCATCACGAACTAACTCAGGTACTTCTTCGCATAAACGCATAAACTCAACAGTATATGCCTCCACATTCAAATCTTCCCTAGTATACTTATCCATATAATCCCTCAACCTATCCAAACTTTGGTTCTCTTGCACCTCCCACTCGCTCACGTATTCCCACGACTGATTCGGCGAGTGTCTTATTTGCTGTTGAACCCTTCTTAGATGGTCCACCTCAGCTAAGAACTCTTTTACCTTAAATCCCAAATAAGCCGATGTAGCAGTCGATTCAGACACAGAGCTATGGCTATTTCCAGTACTGTTTATATCTTCATTCAACATTCTCTCTAATTCCTCTACTCCAATAGCATCCTCCCATATGTCCATGTCACATGCTGATGTTGAGTCAACAGCCTCTATGGGAACAGATGTATCAGGTATAACAGGCAAACCTGGTACACTATGTGGATCAGACCCCACATGCGTATGAGCTCTACTAGGCCCAGACATACTGAAACACATGAAATTTTCAGCGTAAGTACCGTATGTAATAGTTATAGAAAAATCACATTTTCATATAACAGGTATCAACTATTAAACTTATATAAGCAAAACATATAACAATCACACACAATTCAGAGAAAATCTAACTATTTTCTCGAACAAAAATTCAGAGGAAATCTTCGCTTTGTCCTGTGTTCAAACAGAACCATTCTCCTTGAATACTGGTCATCTGTTCTGACCATTTCGCTCCATGATTGTAACGTGTTTCCAACTTAGGAACATCTCACATGTTCCATCAGTTGTAACGTGTCTCGAACACAAGAACAACTCATGTGTTCCTGATCAAAACATCAATACACACTACACACATGTATAGTTGCTATCTATAGCTGAATGTATTCAATAACTGACAACTGATCAAGACATGACTCGAATCCTATGTTGCTGCAATAGTTCACTAGGAATTCTTATGACTTCTAGTACCTCTACTTAACATATATCAGCAACAATACTTCGGACATTCAAGTCCTAAAACATTGCTCTGATACCACACTTGTCACGACCCGATTTCCGCCTCGAAACTCGAGCCGAGACCGGCGCTAGGGAATGGGAATGGTTGTTCCGAAACCCGTAGCAAGCCTAAAACCTCTATAAATTTTTCGCCTCCTAAATACAAATCTAGATCGTATCTCGCGTACGACCCGTTTTCAGAAAACACCGTTAAAATATTTTTCCGTTTAACGTGGAAAACACATTCTGAAAATATTCATATAAGCGAAATCGCGTTTTCAGAAATGCTGGTTGAATAACCCTAGTTATTCTGACCCACGCGCATTTCTGAAAACCGGTGCGGTGGTACAGGGACTTAGCTCACGTGCCTTGCCTCGCAGGCAGCCCTGTTTCAAACCGCGCACCCGAACAATATGTTTAATAAAATATATCGAACACTTTCCTTTTCAAAGCGTTATATCAAACGTATTTAAAAACATGCACAGCAGGCACACAAACGTAAGGCCAGCTAAACTACACACAGTGTCTTTGCAGACCAAAGACACGAAGCTAGGCCCACCCGTAGGGGACACCATAAAACACCATATGCCTATTAAGTAGCCACTTATTAGAGCTAGACAAAAGTCAGGTTCCTATCAGAGTATATAGACAAAGGAGCCATGACGTGGCCACATGCATATCAAACCTATATACACTATTGCAGCATCTAAGAGTTTAAAGTGTTATATACATAACAACAAGATAAGCTTCCCTGATGGAAAAGGGTGGAAGCTCACCAGACCCGGTAGCTAAGTACCTGAAAATGATAAACAACAACGGGGTCAGAAATATAAAATATTTCTGAGTGAGTAGATAGGTTTACAGTTAAATACCAAAATCGCATATATACAAAATATCGGTATATAAAAATATTACCAGTCCTCGATCCAAATGAAACCCTAGTCCTGATTACGTTATAATGCTATCATATATATAATGCATATGCACAACTCTTGTTTAATACAGGATGAACTGTATACATATGTATCACAGCCATCTTGACTCTGTATAGGGTTGCTGGGCCGGAACTTAAATCACTGCCACCTCAGGACTACCCATTAGGTTCAAGCCGCTTAGCAAGCATCTGGCTTAAAACCTAATCTCAATATGTATGCTTATAATATTTACCTCTCATCTAGTTCATTAACACCGGTGATCACACAGTCCTATTGTTGCCCAATAGATAGCTCGTTTCAGTGGATCTTCCTTGGCTAAGTTTCATACTTAGTGCGATTTATGGAGTTAAAACAATTGAATACTAATATTCAAAAGTAAACAAATGAACTCACAAACACCGCTAGGTCTGGAACTTAATCCTGTGGTTGTGGTCAGACTGCTCGCTAGCTGGTCGGACTAAACACACAAAGCAAACAGGATAAAATATATCAATATATGTTTCCTATAAAATTTCTAGGTCCTTAAACCCAGATCTAGGTCAAACATATAATCATATAAACATATAGCACTTATGGTCTGTTTTCTTTTAAAACCATATTATAGATTCTCGTTTTGAGAAAACGCTATAACTTCTCTCTAGAAGTTATTTTAGGTATCACAATACCCTAAGAAAACCATTTATAGTATAGACCTAATTGTCAAAACAATTCTCGGTCATATACTAAGTATTTAGCAAAACTGATTGCTAAATCTTTAAAACCATTTAAACGTTGACTTTAACTCTTTTAAAGTCCATTATAAACGTTTGACTTTGCTTTTAAAATCTCCTTTTAAAAGTCTTTAGGTTTACGTTATAAAACCTTTTCACTTTCTTCTATCACAAGTTATCATTTTAAAATATCTAATTTTGATTTAAAAACATTTATTAAAAATGTTTTAGGTTCGGTTGGAAAACACCTCGGGTTATTAGGCGAAAGCACGTCGGAATCGCCCCCGAAAAGTCCCCCAAAAGACCGGAGAAAACAAACCCCGACATCCCGTCGGGGTTGCTGTGCGCCCGCACAGCAGTACTGTGCGGTCGCACAGTACAAACTGTGCGGTCGCACAGCTTGGCTGTGCGGTCGCACAGCATTTTCATGCTGTGCGTCCGCACAGCTGATGCTGTGCGCCCGCACAGCATAGTGTGCGCCCGCACACTATGCTGTGCGGTCGCACAGCTCGCTGTGCTCACGCACAGCGGGCTGCGCACCCGCACAGCCCCGGAAACGAATTTCCGGGACCTCCCGTCCTACTTAAAACGTCCAAAAACGCTATTCTAACGTCCACAATCACATATACACAATCCAAAATCAATACGGACGTTTAAAACGATAATTCGATACGGTAACCGTTTATAAACGAGTTTATATTCGAAATAATTCGAAATAAACGTTTAATACGGATATAATACCTCGATTACGTGAGTAATCGTTGAAGAAATTGAGTTAGAATCGAGAAACGGATCGAACGGACGAAACCCTAATCGTCGCCGCACGTTCAGAGCTTAGCAGCTCTTTATTCTTTCTTCTGAGAAAGAAATGAGGCTTCTGCCTCTTATTTTCAAAGCAAGTGTTATATATATAGGAAATGGTTAAAGTGCAGTTTAGTACTAGCTCAATCATGCACTTTAAACCAACTTCTAAACTAGTCGTCCGTAGCCTAAACGGAAACGATTTCCAAATTTCGTGAAAATTTTACCAAAAATCTAATAAAATATAGAAAGAATAAAAATATAATTTTTATTCCCATCCGACTTATATTTTATTCTTAATAAATCATTTTTGATTTATTAAGCCCGCATTGACTGCGCTTGATAAAATTTCTGCTTCCAAATTTTATCAAATTTTCACGATAACCTTTTTAAAATATTTCGCGAATATTGGCACCAAAAATATTCGCTAGGGACTTATGAATTATTCTGCACCCAATTCATAAATCCATATTCTCTCCGTTAACTATATAACTAATCAAATTTAAATTCTAAAAATTTAAATTTGCAATCCTATAGCCATATTAAAAATTTAGGAACACTTGTAAATTAAATTTATCTTTAAATTTAATTTACCTACTTCCGTCTAATAAAATATTAGACACGTGGCTATATTTTATTCCTTAAATTTCCGGGTTATTACAGACATAACTTATTCCTATTTACATTTCTATTTTGAATCATTTTTTAATTTAGGAACACAACCTTATTTAGGAATCGCATAACTTATTCCTATTTACACTCATATGATCCCCAATAAGAATTCCTTTTCTATTTGTATTTTACCTGGTATTCTCAAACCACTACTATATAAGGAGTTTGAGATATCCCTAAACCAGAACATATTATAATTATTTTGTCATTTTGTCACACAGAAAAGAATGACTTAACCATCAGTGTGCTTATGAGACAAAACATCTGACCAGCGTTCTGACCTCTATTTTGTAGGTTGGTCCGTCAAGAAGAGCAACTCCATTATTTATTATTTATGAATCAATCAATTTTAAAAGCTAATAAATTTTTGGATTAATTTCATAAAAAATCACGATCATTATATTAAATTTTATTTTAGTCACGGCCTTTAAAAGTTGTCATATGAAAACACGACCTTTCATTTATTTTTCAAATATTTTTCAAAGTTGTTATTTTTTATGAAATTAATTCTAATTTTTATAAGTAGGTTTAGATTAGAGGTTATATATTTATATTTTTCAATTATTAAAATTGATATATTAAAATATCAAAATTATTTTTTAGAAATATATATATTTGGCAAATTAATCAAAACAATAGATATAAAAAGGACTTTTATCTAAAATAAATTCTACCAATGTATATCCCAATAATACAACTATTTTTAAAAGACCTAATATATGCTTATTCTCATTCTTTCAACAGTTCTATCTCTAAAAATTATTTTAATTATTTGATCAAAACAAGTTCCAATCTCCAAGTCATAAATATGATCACAAAGAGATTTGGGCATCCCACGTGAAACAAGCCAAGAACAATTTTGACAATTTAAATATTTGATGCTCTAAACTTATCTCAAATTATGATACCATGTGTATGGATAATATTTATTAATCTTGCAGGAAATTCAATCTTGATACTCTAAACTATTTTTTTAACATGTCATAAATACGAGAAATTCTTAGGTGAACCTAGTTCACCGTGTAGGATTATGAACCATCCATTTATTGTGTGACACGTGTAAACAATAAATGTATTAACCAATCAATAAATATCACATTAATTACCTATATTTTAATGTGAATTAGTGTGATATTTATTGATTGGTTATTATATTTATTGTTGCCACGTGTCACACGATAAATGGATGATTCATAAACCTACGTGGCAAACTAGGTCCATGCAAGTATTTCTCAATAAATACATATATTGTCTCTAGTAAACTAAAGGTTAATTTATTTGGATTAATTTAATCAAAAATCACGACCTTTACACGAAATTTAATTTTAATCACAACTTTTAAAAGTTTGTATTTAATGGCACAGCCTTTTATTAGGTTAATTTTATATAAAATCACCACCTTCATACGTTTTTTCATTTTAATCACGTTCTTTAAAAAGTGTCAAATAAAATCACCACCTTTCATTTTTTTGCAAATCTATCACGAATGTGAAAATTCGGTGTATCTTTATTAACTCGACAACCAGAATCAATAAGAAACGAGTAAGAGGAATGCACTTTGTGTGTTAATATGGCATTAGTCAGATTAAAATATTTATTTAAGAGGAAAAAAAACATCAAATTTTACTCATCGATGATAGATTTGCAAAAATATGAAAGGTGGTGATTTTATTTGACACTTTTTAAAGAACGTGATTAAAATGAAAAAACGTGTAAAGGTGGTGATTTTATATGGAATTAACCCCTTTTTATTTTGTTTCAAATCTATCATTAAAATAAAATTCGGTGTATTTTTGCAAACAAAAAATTACTAATCCTATTTACTCTAGCCGAAAGATAATGATATTTGGTGTCGATTTATAATTTGGATCTTTAATTAATGATTTAATAAAAAACTTACTAAAATGATAGATTTGAAAAATAATGAAAGGTCATGATTTTATATGGCGACTTTTGAAGGCCATGATTAAAACGAAATTTCGTATAAAGGTCATGATAGTTTATGAAATTAACCCAAAAAAAATTTATCCAATCATATTTAAATAGTAAATATCAAAATATAATTGAAATGGTACTTCATTAGAAATAGTTTATCTTATTTACAGTATATATAGATAAAAAATATTAAATAATAATTTATTAGAAAAAGTGTACCTTAATTAGATTTCTACCTAATTTCATAATAATTAAATATTTAGAGTAATTTATTTTAGTTAGTATATGCGAAAAATATAATTTATCTTAGGGCCAAACACTAAAAAAATACTAAATATTTACGATTTATGTGAGTTATGACCAAATCTTTGAAAATTGGCAAATATAACCAGTTTTTGCATATTATGTTCTTTTTATAACCATTTTTGAGCCATTCAATTTTTTTATTGTGATATAACACGCAAAGATTTGATATTTTATTGTGAATATATCATTTTTAATCTTATATACATGGCTCTCATGTTGGCAAGAACATCGATTTGATTCGAATTTAGTCATAAAAAGAACATGATTTATCAAAACGGGTTATATTTGCCAATTTTAAAAGGTTTTTGTCATAATTGACAAAAGTTATAAAGGTTTGGTATTTTTATAAAGTTTGGTATTTTAGTCAGTATTGTATCTCTAACAACTATTTTAAGAGTTTTTTAATTAATAAATAAATTTTATAAAATATAAGAAACATTAATATAAAGAACAAAGGGTCAGAACGCCGGCTGAAATTGTGACACAGGGTCATTTGACCCAATTTTTATTTTTTTGAGGAACTAATCCCAAAACACTTCATTTTTAAGTCAAACTACACCATAATTTATATTTTTATTCCGGAGGATTATAGAATATGAAGTTTTTAGAATGTTTTAGAGGATTTCAGAATATGAGATTCGAGAGTGTTTCAGAGAAGTTAGGGACATAACCTCCAGCACGTGTGAATAGTGGGGAACTAGGACTATAATTTAGAAGGGTCGAAATTTTTACATCCGGCTATTTAAAAAAAATCAAATGACAATAAAACACTGCAAATTTGTAAGTTTACAGTTGTAGGGGCGGTTTTAACCGCCCTTACATGGACAAAACCGCCCCTAACACATGTAGGGGCGGTTTTTTTATAACCGCCCCTACATAAAAAAACTCCAAAAAAATATGTTTTGTTTTTAGTTTTTTTCCGGCGAGAAGGGTCGGCAGACCTTTCTCGACCCTCCCTAATTCCGCCACTGCGTGTGAAGAGTTATAGAGCGCCTGACAATTAGCCTCTAATAAATAAATAAATAAATAATTTTGGGTATAACCTCCAAGTCAAACATTGACTAGATATGATCACAAAGAGATTTGGGCATCCCACGTGAAACAAGCCAAGAACCATTTTGGTGTCTAGACAATTCAAATATTTGATGTTCTAAAGCATATCTCGAATTAATCTTGCAGGAAATTCAATCTTGATACTCTAAACTATCTTTTTAACGTGTCATAAAATACATATATTATCTCTACTAAACTATGGGTTAATTTTTTTAGATTAATTCAATAAAAAATCACGATGTTTATATGAAATTTAATTTGGCCAAACCCATTCTGGGGTCCCTCTACTCTTCACTTTTTTTTCAAGAAGTCCTTCTACTTTAATTTGTCGTTTCTTCGTCCCTCTATTATGATTTTTTGATTTGAACGTCCCTCGATGGACGGAATGCGGAGAGTGTGTCACACTCTCCGTTAACTGACAAATTGCCGTTAAATATTGACATATTACAATAAAAAAATGAAAAAAATAATATGGCTAAAAATCAGGGATGAATTGACGCTTTTTTCCATTATCCTCTTCTCTCATATTTCTCATCTCCAGCTATCCTCCATGGCTTGTCATTCAAGACCATTCTCATTTTTGTATTTCTATCACGATTTTCAATCAGTAATTTAAGAAAAACAGCAATTAAAGTGGGTTTTTCTTTTCGTTTTTCATTCTCCTTTTCTAGCTATTTAAATTCACTTCATTTTAATCTTTTTCGTCACTGTAATTCACAAGAAATCAATGTAAGTGAGTAAGTTCATTTTGTCTGAAATTTGCAGGTTCTGTTGAAGCGAGTTCAACTAATTTTTCGATTCTGAACTATTATCTGTTTGTTTATGTTGATTCTTAAGTTGGGTAGTTGTGATATTAGCATTTGTTTTTGTTTTTAAGCTTCAAGTTCTAATCTTTTTATGTCTGGATTATTAATGAACAGAGAATAAGAAGCAGCATTCAACAAAGAGTTGGAACTCTTCAATTCTCTTTAATGGCGGCATTTAATAAGAAAACCCGGTTGATGAACATCGATAAACCAAATATGAATCTCAGACTCTCTTTATTTTTGGGGTGGAATTGCTTCTATCTGCCCTCTCCCTTTCTCTTAGCTAATTTCTCTATTTTTTTAGGGTTTTACAGATTATACAACTACCTTTGCTTTCTGCCATTGATTATACAGTTGTTTTTGTTCCCTCACTAATTTCTATGCCTCCTCTCATGTGAGTTTTGCGATTACAGACGGATCCAATACTCTGCTTCCGCCATTGATTATATTCTTATTTTTTAAGATTTCGGTCTTTTAATTTTGTTTCTCTCCTTTTGTGTAGTTATTTTTCTCTTAAAAATGGGGATTCTGGTTATGGGTCAATTGTATGTTATGATTAGGCCAAACCCATATAAAGGTCCTTGTACTTTACACTTTTTTTTCTGTAGGTCCTTATACTTCATTTTTGTATTATTTGGTCCATCTATTTACCTATTTTTGATTTTCAGGTCCTTTGTGAGTTTTTTCCAGTCCTTCTACTTACAATTTTTGTTTCCTCCAGTCCCTTTACTTACAATTTTTGTTTCCTCCAGCCACACAAAAGGACCGGAAAAAAACTCATAAAGGACTTGAAAATCAAAAATAGATAAGTAGAGGGACCAAATAATACAAAAATGAAGTATAAGGACCTACGGAAAAAAAAGTGTAAAGTACAAGGACCTCTATATGGGTTAAGCCTTATGATTATTATTATGGTTACTGGTCAATTGTAAAATTGAGAAATGTTTGTTTGGCAGCAGAATGGACATATACATATGGTTAAGGGAAGAAGATTGGAAAAATGATAAGTTTGCCATCCAATTTTTTCATAAAGGGATAAACTTCCCCTTTTCTATTATGATCACAATTGCACACTCTCAATAACGGAGAGTGAAGTACACTCTCTTCATTTCATCCATCAAGGGGCATTCTGATCAGAAATATGGAAGTAGAAGGACGAAAAAACGACAAATTAAAATAGAGGGACCTTCTGAAAAAAAAGTGAAGAGTAGAGGGACCTCAGGATGGGTTTGGCCATTTAATTTTAATCACAACTTTTAAAAGTTCGCATTTAATGGCACAGCCTTTCATTTTATTTCAAATTTATCACTAAAGTAAAATTCGGTGTATTTTTTCAAACAAAAAATTACTAGTCCTATTTACTCTAGCCGAATGATAATGAAATTTGGTGTCGATTTGTAGTTTGAGTCTTTAATTAATGATTTAATGAAGAACTTACTAAAATAATAGATTTGAAAAATAATAAAAAGTCATGATTTTATATGGCAACTTTTGAAGGTCATGATTAAAACTAAATTTCGCGTAAAGCTCATGATTGTTTATGGAATTAATCCAAAAAAAATTATCCAATTATATTTAAATAGTAAATATCAAATAGTTCATCAGAAATAGTTTATCTTATTTACAGTATATATAGATAAAAAATATTAAATAATAATTTATTAGAAAAAGTGTACCTTAATTAGATTTCTACCTAATTTCATAATAATTAAATATTTAGAGTAATTTATTTTAGTTAGTATATGCAAAAAATGTAATTTATTTTAGGGCCAAACACCAAAAAAATACTAAACATTTACGATTTATGTCAGTTATGACCAAAGCTTTCAAAATTGGCAAATATAACCAGTTTTTGTGTATTATGTTCTTTTTATAGCCATTTTTGAGCCGTTTATATTTTTTTTATTGTGACACAACACGCAAAGATTTGATATTTTATTGGCCAACACATATTTGGGTCCCTGCACTATCATTTTTTTCCAACTTAAGTCCCTGAACTATAAAACATTTAAAATAAGTCCCTGCACTATTAAAAGTCTCTGATTTAAGTCCCTCCGTGTCATTCCGTTAGAGAGTGAGATACAAACGCTTGACTCTGAGATTGGTTGTAGTTAAAATTTATGAAATTAAAATTTTGAGTCCCTACACTATAATTTTTTTGCCATTTGAGTCCTTGCACTATAATTTTTTTGCCATTTGAGTCCTTGCACTATAAATCTAACTTAAATTTTTAATTACTCAAAATTGATTAATTCAAAATAAATTTATTTATTTAAATTAAAATAAATATTTTTAAAAATATGATATTTTAAAGATTGCGAGGTAGACGAACTGTTTTTTAATATATTTAATTTTTTATAAAAATAAAAAATTATTTATATTTAATTAAATTAATAAATTTTAAATAATTAAAATTTTAAATTAAAATGAATTTTTTTTATTAATGGTCGGAGATGGTTCTAGCTTTGGAAATGCTAAAAAAAATTAATAACATTAAAAAATAAAATAAAATAAAATTTTTATTAATATTATTTAAATTATGTGATAGAAAGACTTAAAATTGATGTTTCTAATAGTGTAAGGACCCAATTTGGAAAAAAATGATAGTGCAGAGACCAAAATAGCATTTTTGATATATAATTGTTAACGTCATCCACATTCCGTTAACTTGCGCAATGATAGGGACTTAAAATAGATGTTTTTGATAGTGTAGGGACTTATTTTAAACGTTTTATAGATCAGGGACTTAAGTTGGAAAAGAGTAATAGTGCAGGGACCTAAATATGTGTTTGGCCTATTTTATTGTGATTATATCATTTTTAATCTTATGTACATGGCTCTCATATTGGCAAGAAAATCAATTTGATTCGAATTTAGCCATAAAAAGAACACGATTTGTGCCAATTTTAAAAGGTTTTGTCATAACTGACAAAAGTTATAAAGGTTTGGTATTTTTAGAAGGTTTGACCGTATTTTAGTCAGTATCGTATCTCTAGCAACTAAATTAATAAATAAATTTTATAAAATATAAAAAACATTAATATAAAGAACAAAAGGTCAACGTGCCGGATGAATTTGTAACACATTTGACCCAATTTTTATTTTTTTGAGCAATTAATCTCAAAATTCTTCATTTTTAAGTCAAATTACACCATAATTTATATTTCTATTCCGGAGAATTATAGAATATGAACTTTTTAGAATGTTTCAGAGGATTTCAGAATATGAGATTCGAGAGTGTTTCAGAGAAGTTAGGGACATAACCTCCATCACGTGCGAAGAGTTGTAGAGCGCCTGACAATTAGTCTCAGATAAATAAATAAATAAATAATTTTTGTCATTTTAAAATCTTTATCTTTTATTCAATTCATAAGCATTTATTATTTTCAATCACTACCCTCTTTTTCAAATCTTGCGTGCAATCATTTTCTAGTTTCTATTTCTAAGAAAAGAAAACGATCCCTTCAAATTGCTAATTTCTCTAAATTATGAGTAATTAGCTTTTCTCAACCTATCAAACGTTTTGAGTAGAGATGGCAAATGAGTTTTTTTTGGATGGGGCTTATTTGAATTTGGCTAATTTTAGATTGGGCAATTCTGGATCATAATTCTTTGAATTATTTACATATATAATACTCGTTTTACTCCACTGCTTTTCATTTAAACGCTTCAATTGAAAATTTATCATATTTACGCTTTTTTAATTCTCATCTTTTCAACTGTTCGCTGTGACTATATTACATATGAACAAGGTTAGTCCATTTATTATTGGAAGCTTCTAATTTTAGTCCAAGTGCCACCATACTATAATATATAAACTAATAAATTATTTTATAAAAAACAGTGATGTTATTATACTATACATTAAAGATAAGAAACAAACGACATGAAACTTAAACGACACAATGGATTAAGCATTTGTATGGTCTCTTTATGTATGTCTCATGAGTTTCTTTACCCTACCGCCTAACAAGCCAAAAATAATGTAAAAAGAACATGTTTACTCTATATAAGTTTTGAAAGTTATGTATTGGTCTTTAAATGTTATTTCTAATGATTATTTATTTTAAAAATTAATTTGCTTGAAATATTATTATAAGTTATTAATTTACTGATCAAATACATGTGTTTTGTTATTATAGTTTAATAAAGTCATAATTTTAAATAATATTTTCTATACGGTCACTTTTATTTTAGCCTTAATATTTTTAAAGTACAAAATAAATTAGATGATAATTAAAGCTTTCAAAATCGCATATCTTATCTAATTTTCATTAAGTTCATCATTTTAAAATAATATCAAATCTTTAAGTATATTTTCAATTCTTACCAAATTTAATGTTTTTTATTTGAAAAATATTTATTATAATAATTTTATCAATTATTTTCTAGATTTTGATTAGTATTATTTAGGGGTAATGTCATAAAAATTCTGGAACTTTACATGTTTTCTCATTTTAATCATGCACTTTAAATTTTCTCATTTTCATGCACGAACTACCACTTTTTCTCAAATTCATGCACGATGCTGAGGTTTACGGCTCCATTGGTGTATTTCGCTGAGGTGGAGGTCATTTTACACCAATGAATGAGTGCCACCTCAACACCGTGTATGAATTTGGGAAAAAGTGGTAGTTCGTGTATGAAAATGAGAAAATTTAAACTTCGTGATTAAAATGAAAAAACGTGTAAAATTCGTAAATTTTTTTGACATTAACCCTATTTTTTAAATAACAAATGGTTTGGTTTGGTTAAAATTCAAAATTTTTGGCTAACTTTTTTTGAAATAGAATAAGTTTGACTAAAATTAAAGTGTACTTATTGAAAGGTTTGGCTAGATTTAACTTTAGTTGAAAAATTTGATAATTTTAAGATATTAGACCTAATTAAAACAGATATTTAATATTAAAAATTAAGATATAATTGTTTTCATAATAGTTCAATGATATGACTTTAGAAAATACAGTAATTAATTTAGATATATGAGGAATAAAATAATTTATCTATTACACTTTAAATGTAAATATCTTTTTCTTTTAGTAATCAAATAAAAGAAATAAAGTAATTATATACAATGTCTTTATATATAGTAATATAAAAAGAACTATTACAAAAATATCAGCATCATTATATAAATATTATTTAACTTATTTTAAAAAAAATCATACATTTTGTACCAAAAACAAATACAACCAATTATTTAATATCTAATGAAATTATAATTTTATGAATTAGTGTTTTGTAAATTTAATAATTGTTGACTTACATATTTCATCTACTATTACTTTTATCATAAAAATTATATTTAACAATAGTTAATAATCTTAAACACAATAATTTTAAATTAATTTAGTTATTCTTAATTTATTTTATTATTTATATTTCAAAATCATATTTTTTTATTAGTTTTACTCCTTTTAATGCAAGTATGAAACCCTTATCCAAGCAAGTATATAATTACATTTTATAATAAAATGACACAACTTTTTTTTTAAAATAAATATGGCAACTCCTAAAATTATTGTTGTCAAATAAGATAAATTGAATTGATTATTTTGATAAAAAAAAATTGTTTATGATTTTTTTAATTTAAAATAATATATTAACTTAACACTAATTATTTGATGAATGATAAAAGGTCAAAGCAACGCTTGGCTATTTTGCTAGTTTGCATGATACTAATAACATTTAGTTCGTTTTCAAAAAAAAAAACATTTAGTTGACTTATCTTTTAACGTATTTGACTGTTTTTTATTATTTTAAAATAAACTTTATTTTATATAAATTATATATTAAAATTCTTAAATAATAATTAAAAAAACAAAAATACCTTTTAAGTTATATTAATTTAACTAAAACATCATTATGCTAAAGTCGTGTATTAAATTTCTTCAAGTGCTCTTCCTTCACAATTATTAAAAAAAATTAATTTCATTAGAATATTTATGTATGTATAATATTAATTTCCTTTTAAATATTTAAAGTATCTTAGTATAATTTTAAAAAATAATTGCACATGTCAAAATTTCATTTAATTTTTTAACTTTTAATAAAATTTAAAATAAATTTAACAAATTTTATTTATTTTAAAAATAAAATATTAAATTTTATGAATTATACTTTTTTTCTTTAAATAATTAGAGAGTGAGAGTATTTGTGAAAAAATTGAACCCATAATTTTACAGAAAGTTGCCCACGTTTAGATTACTTGAATTATACCTCGTTGATATGAACCTTACTACTATAGAATGTCAATAAAGCAATACATGCTCAATGAAGATGCACAAATATTATTGTCACTGCACCAATATAACATTGTAAACTTAAATATTGATTATATTAAAGTTAAAATAAATAAATAATATCATTGTAGATTTGTATTTATTATGCATCTAAATTAATTTCGTATAAATGTGTATAACATGTTCGGTAAAATACCTAAATAGACGATTCAAACTTAATTTATTGCTCTGGATATATATTTGACTTTTTAATTAAATATCTTTTAAATTTTAATTTTTTGGATAAATAAAATAAAATATTCAGAAACTAGAGATTACACATTATAGGAAATAATATTCCCATGATATCTTGTATTATAATATCTTGAAAAAATATTTTTTATTGGATATTTGTTGATTGTAGGTTGATTTTAATTGCTCATTTATTCTCTTTAATTACTTTTTGATAGCTCGTTATACTTGCTCTTTGGTTGATTATTGGTAGTTAAATGGTTAATTATTGGTGGCTCATTGGTAGCTCGTTCGTTGCTCTTTAATTGATCTTCATGCTTGTTGTATTTTACTTTCATTTTGATTGATTTTTAGCTGGTGAGTTAGTTTTTAGTACCATGTTTGAATATAAATATAATCTTCAAACAAATATTGTTTTCACTTATCAAAAATAATGTAGTCTATCTTCTAATTTTATTTTCTGTTATAACATATGATATTGGTATATTTTTTAGAGAAAAAAATAAAAATATTCCAAAATAAATCAAATATTACACAAATAGTCAAAACCCAAATTTTTTACATTCATGACAAAATAAGGAGAAAGTTCACATTTTCTAACCAACTGTCACGACCCAATCTCAGGATCGAGACCGGCGCTAGGGAATGGGAGTGGTTGCTCCGAAACCCGTAGCAAGCCTAAAAACGTAAAATAATTTTTCGCGAAATGTAAACGTCATGCATGACATACATAAACACGTGTCATGCAGAAGCACACATGACAGGCACACATATCCTCTGGCAGTCACAATATTATATAACGCAGCAAGCGTAAAACACATATACTTTAAAACATTAAAGTTATATTTACAGAAAACTATATATTACAGCTGACTCGCAAAATACTTATCTACTGCAGCTCTAAGAGTAAAGTACTGTTTCTTTACATACTAAAAAATACAGACTTCTGGAAGTAGGATAGAAGTCTGTTGCCTCAAAGCGTCTTTATCCTGAAAGGAAATCTGTGAGGGGTCAATATATTGGGATATACTGAGTGAGTTCATACATTTACTAATAAGTATTTAAATAAAACATAAAATCGTAATCAATCATATGCAGCCAAGTACAGGATCCGATTGAAACCTTAATCCTCGAACATACTAATAATCAATCGATCAACCCAATCATAAATATCAATTGCGAGTCCAACTCGCTGGTGGCCCAGCCACTAGATACGGGGACTTCCAGGCTACACCGTAGCCGAGTTCACTCTACGTATCGAAATCATAACCCAATCGTAAATTTCATATTCATCATCAGCTCCCAGCTGAAGCATATCAAAACTGGTGATCACACAGTCCTATTGTCGCCCAATAGGTAGCACGTTCCATCGGATCAATACTGGTTTCAAATCAAGCATATGCAATTCATAAAAAGAATTCGCATCGCAATCATGTAAAACAAACATAAAGCAATATAAAATATTTGCTTAAATAAATACTTTAAAAGCAAATCGTATAAACTCACAGAAAACGCTTATCCAAAAATACGTCGGGGCTTTAGAAACGTCAAGCTTCCCGAGCTCCTGGTCCAGCTGCTTCTTGCCTCGCTGGATCTAAAACAATTTCAAAACATTTGACTCACATCAGAATCCTATTCTAAGATTGACTCTAGACTCGAGACACGACAAGACACAAAACATAAGCCGTCGTGCTTCAAACGTAATCTTTTCCGATAAACGAATCATTCTTCTCTCATCTCTTACTATTTCTCAGTTCAATTTTCAATAGAGAATATAGGTTTTCTCAATGAAACCAATTGATATCCATAAACTAACTAATCCCAAACAACTAGTCATAATTTACTCGTTTTACGTCCGAATCTCGCATTTTCGGAGTCCGGGAGTCGATATCGGGATGGGGAATCATCAAATTAGGTTTTTAGGGTCATTCCCCTTCAAAGGAGGGGTGGTGCACGTCGTGCACCCCCCTTGTGCACGTCGTGCACCTTGGGTGCACGTCGTGCACCTCACTGGTGCACGTCGTGCCCCTGCACGACGTGCACTGATGTTGTGCACGTCGTGCACCTTCGTGGGCACGACCCAGGCCGCTGAAAACAGCCCTCCCGACGTGCTAAAACCTTCCTGAGCCATTAGATTCATCAAAACATCAATCAAGCTAGTCGGAAACACGCGAAAACGATAGAAAACGAGTTTAAAACGATTAAACGATTCGATACTATAAAAACCTATCGTTTAACTCGATATATCACCAAAATCACTAACCCAAATAACGAAACGACAAGCTTACCTTGTTCCCCACCACGATACGAAGAAATCGAGACGAAAAACTCGCAAAACAGATCAAGAACGGCGATCGAGCGACGGAAACGGTGAGAACGGCGAGAGAATGAAAAAGGGTCTGATGAAGGTTCTGTATCATTCCTTCATCTGAAGGAAACTTATATATATAATGGTCAATTTGCAACTTGGTCCTTGAAACTTTTCAAATGTTGCAATTTAGTCCAAAACCTATCCGCGTCCAAAATTTAAACGGTCTCCGATTGACTCGAAACTTTTACCACTAATACTATAAATTATTTCGCGGACTTTGGCGAAATAATTTCCGTCACGGGATTTATAATATATTTTATATTAATTTCTGAAGTTAAATCCTTAAATCCCGCTAACTAACTTATTAAAATTTATTCTAAATTCCCGATATAATTAAATTAAATTCTCCTTAATTTAATTTATCGGAAATCACGACACGTGGCACGACGTAATTATCTTAAAATATTTTGGGGTATTACATTCACCCCCCCTTAAAATAAATTCGTCCTCGAATTTAAAATTTAGCCACGTACCTTGAGTGAAAAGATATGGGTACTTCTGCCTCATATCCTCTTCTGTCTCCCACGTGCACTCTTCTACGGACTGACTTCTCCAAAGAACTTTCACCATTGGAATTCTTTTCATTCGCAATTGCCGTATCTGCGTGTCGACAATCTGCACTGGTCGTTCTTCGTAAGTCAGTTCTTCGCTCACGTCCACCACTTGTGGTTGAATTATTCGAGAAGGGTCTGGTACATATTTCCGGAGCATGGAAATATGGAAGACAGGATGAACTTGCAACATCTCTGGTGGCAAATCCAGCTTATAGGCAACTAAGCCTATGCGTTCTACGATCTGGTAAGGTCCGACATATCTCGGTGCCAATTTACCCTTCTTTCCAAAACGAATTACTCCCTTCATCGGTGATACTTTGAGAAACACGTAGTCTCCGATCTGAAATTCAATATCCTTCCTCTTGGGGTCCGCGTAACTCTTCTGTCGACTGGAAGCAGTAGTCAAATGCTGCTTTATCAATGGCACTTTTTCTGACGTAATCTGGATGATCTCTGCTCCAGTGAGCTTTCGTTCACCGACTTCGTCCCAACAGATAGGGGATCGACACTTGCGACCGTATAATGCTTCGTAAGGAGCCATCTCGATGCTTGAATGATAGCTGTTGTTGTAGGCAAACTCGACTAGAGGTAGGTACGTATCCCAACTACCTCCAAAGTCTAATACGCAAAGTCGAAGCATATCTTCTAACGTTTGAATCGTTCGCTCAGACTGACCGTCCGTCTAAGGGTGAAACGCAGTGCTGAAATTCAATCGCGTTCCTAATGCGTCTTGTAGACTCTTCCAGAAATGAGAGGTAAATACAGAACCTCTATCTGAAACGATTGACACGGGAACTCCGTGTAGGCTCACGATCTTATCGATATAAATCTCCGCCAACTTTGCTGTAGAATAAGTCGTCTTTATTGGAATGAAGTGCGCTGACTTCGTCAAACGATCCACGATTACCCAAATAGAGTCAAAACCTTTCTGCGTCTTAGGTAGTCCGACTACGAAATCCATCGTAATTTGCTCCCACTTCCACTCTGGAATGGGTAAGGGCTGAAGAAAACCGTATGGTCGCTGATGCTCCAACTTGACTTGTTGACAAGTCGGGCATTTCGCCACGAACTCTGCGATATCTTTCTTCATTCCGCTCCACCAGTACGTTGTCTTAATGTCGTGATACATCTTCGTGGAACCAGGATGAACGTTATACATCGTTCCATGAGTCTCTTCCATGATCTTCTGTCTTAAGTCTTCCACGTCTGGAACGCACATTCGACTGCCGTATTTCAGCATTCCGTTGACGATACTGAAATCTTGACTCTTTCCTTGTTGAACTTCTTCAATTAGATGCTTTAATTGAGGGTCATCCGCTTGCAATTCTTTGATCTGATCTATCAACGTCGATCGTATTGTTAGCTGAGCCATTAAGTTTCCGAGAGATGAAATCTCGAGCTCCACTCCTTGGCTAAACATCATATGAATCTCGTTGATTAATGGTCTCCGCCATGTCGTTGTAACGTGCGCGAGACTTCCTGCCGACTTCCTGCTTAAGGCATCCGCCACTACGTTGGCCTTGCCTGGATGGTATTGTATCGTGCAGTCGTAGTCTTTTAGTAGCTCCATCCATCTCCGCTGTCTGAGGTTTAACTCTCGTTGTTCAAAAATGTACTTCAAGCTTTTATGATCTGTAAAGATCTCGCACGTAGCACCGTATAAATAATGTCTCCAGATCTTTAGCGCAAATATTACTGCTGCTAATTCTAGATCATGCGTCAGATAATTCGTCTCGTGCTTCTTAAGCTGTCGCGACGCGTACGCTATTACTCTACCGTGTTGCATAAGGACGCATCCTAATCCGACTCGTGAAGCATCACAGTAGACTGTGAATCCTTCCGTTCCTTCTGGTAGCGTTAGGACTGGTGCCGTCGTCAGACACTCTTTCAGTTTCAGAAAACTGAGTTCACACTGGTCCGTCCAGTTGAATTTCGCGTTCTTCTGAGTTAACTTCGTCAAAGGTACAGCGATCTTCGAAAAGTCCTGTACGAATCGTCTATAATATCCTGCCAAACCGAGGAAACTTCTAACTTCCGTAACCGATTCAGGTCGCTTCCATTCTATTACTGCTTCAATCTTCTTTGGGTCAACCTTAATGCCGCTTTGTGAAACCACATGACCTAAGAAAGCCACTTCCGTTAGCCAAAATTCACATTTAGAGAATTTGGCGTAAAGCTGATGCTCTTTTAGCGTCTGTAGTACTATCCGCAAATGTTGTGCATGCTCTTCTTTTGAACGTGAATAGATCAAAATATCGTCGATAAACACGATCACGAACTGATCCAAGTACGGTTTGAATATTCTATTCATCAAATCCATGAAGGCTGCTGGGGCGTTCGTCAATCCGAATGACATAACGAGAAATTCGTAATGACCGTATCGAGTTCGAAAAGCAGTCTTCTGAACATCATCATCGCGAATCTTCAGTTGATGATAGCCTGATCTCAGATCAATCTTGGAGAAATACTTCGCTCCTTGCAACTGGTCGAATAAATCGTCGATTCTAGGTAACGGATACTTATTCTTGATCGTCACCTTATTCAGCTGTCGATAATCGATACATAGTCGAAGCGATCCATCCTTCTTTTTCACAAATAGCACTGGTGCACCCCATGGGGATACACTCGGTCTGATGAAACCACGATCAAACAATTCTTCTAGCTGATCCTTAAGTTCTTTAAGCTCTGCTGGCGCCATTCGATAAGGTGGTATCGATATCGGCTTTGTGCCAGGAGCCAATTCGATACAAAATTCAATCTCACGATCTGGGGGTAATCCAGGTAATTCCTCTGGAAAAACGTCTGGGTACTCCGACACCACTGGTACATTACTTAAGTTTACACTTTTCTTCTCCACGTCTCGTACTATCGCTAAGAATCCTTGACATCCCTTCTTCAACATGCGACAAGCTTTAATAGCTGAGATAATACTCGTAGAAGATTCCATCTTATCACCCTGAATTGAAATCGCTTCAATTCCAGGCGTGTTAAACGTTACCGTCTTCTTCCAGCAATCCACATTGGCGTAGTGCTGAGCTAGCCAATCCATTCCTAATATGACGTCAAAAGCTAATACTTCGAGTAAAATCAAGTCAACTAACAAATCTCGTCCTTGAACTTTGACAGGACAGGACGGATAAACGATACTAACTTCCACACTCTCTCCGACTGGGGTAGCTACTGACAAAGGATTCCTAAGGTACGCTGGTTGCACTCCTAACTTACTAGCAAAACTAGGCGAAACAAACGAATGCGTAGCGCCCGGATCAAATAAAATTAGTGCGTCTTGAGAAGCGATAGGAAAAGTACCTTGCACCACAGCATTGGAAGCCTGAGCCTCCTGAGGATTCAGTGCAAAGACCCTAGCCTGACTCCGCCAGCCTGTGAAGTCTGACCAGTACCGCGTCCTCCGCCATTTCTGCCTCCTCGATTTGCGTAACCACGGCCTCTCTGGCCAGTGAAGGTACTCCCTGTCTGATCATATCCTGACGCTGCCTGATGTGCAGTCCTCTGCTGCTGATAAGAAGGCTGTACTACTGTAGTCATCGAACCCTGGGGCATCTGCCTCGGACAGTCTCTAGCAAAGTGACCTCGTTGACCACAGTTAAAACATGCTCCATTAGCAGTGTAACACGCGCCATAGTGCCTCCTATTACAGTTCAGACATAAAGGGACTCCGCCTCCCATGTCACTCATCGATCTGGCACTAAATCCGGTGCCTGAAGTACTGACTCTAGTTCCATACCGAGCTCTCTTATTTCTCTGTTGACGTGATGGGGGTCGAGAATAACTCCTAGCATATGATTGGGTAGGTGCGCTCTGTACGCTGCGAAACGTATTATCTCTCACAGGTGCAACATTGGAAGGGTCAGGAATTCTTCCAAAACGGATAAGAGAAACTTCCATTTTCCTAGCACTGTCAATCAGTTGTACTAGGGTTCTTCCGATATCAGACGTTAGGCTCACAAATTCAGCTCCTAGACCCTCTACAAACCTTGAGTTCACTCTAACTGGGTCTGTAGTCAGGTCTGGTGCAAATCTACTCACCCTGGTAAAATCCGTCACATACTCTTGCACAGACCGGTTGCCTCTATTCAGGGTCAACCACTGACTACGATAACTCTCCGTCACCGCATAAGGTAAAAAGTATTCCCTAAAGTGGTTTGCAAATTCAGCCCAGGTCATAGTGTCCATGGTCGGCTGAATATGCTGCTGAAACCAATCTTTCGCAGGTCCTTTCAATGACATTTCCACCATAATGATGGTCTGTCTCTCATTAGCTTGCAGGCGTCGAGCATTACGTTCTACTTCTTCGAGGAAATCGAGAGCATCGCCTGTACTGTCAAACTTAGTTGGTTTGAGACGCATATAAGCCAAGACGATATCTCGGTCAGTGAAAGCCACATTACGCAACTGTTGCTGCTGTAGTTGCTCACGATGCATATTCTGCACCTCAGCCTGATTAGCTTGCATAGCCGCAATTCCCGTAAGAAACTGATTCAGATCAAAACCCACAACATTAGGTTGATGGGCTTGCGCTTGCACTCCAGGTGCCTGCGCCTGGGCCTCTTGGCCTCTACCATCACCAGCCGCTTCAGGTGGTAAGTTAAGTCCACCCTGAACAGAAGACTCATCTTGAGCTTCTGGATGGACGTCATGCGCCCCTTCTATAACGTTACGTGCTACAGCGGCAGCTCGCTCTACTTCTTGTCGTTGGTCAGACATCCTGACCAAGACAAACAGCGTTACTTAGCCACATAATCGCATATTATCGCAAACACATACCGTATTAAACGCGCATCTCATCACAAGCGAACACACACGTAAGACAGACTCACATCCTAGAGGGAAAGCTGAAAGTTTGAAAATCAAATGAATACATAACAAAGACAAGACTTGAGTCCTATGTGCTGCAGTAGAATCCTAAGAAAATCAATCACTCTTCTGACATAAGCAATGGTAACTGGACCATGCTCTGATACCAACATTGTCACGACCCAATCTCAGGATCGAGACCGGCGCTAGGGAATGGGAGTGGTTGCTCCGAAACCCGTAGCAAGCCTAAAAACGTAAAATAATTTTTCGCGAAATGTAAACGTCATGCATGACATACATAGACACGTGTCATGCAGAAGCACACATGCCAGGCACACATATCCTCTGGCAGTCACAATATTATATAACGCAGCAAGCGTAAAACACATATACTTTAAAACATTAAAGTTATATTTACAGAAAACTATATATTACAGCTGACTCGCAAAATACTTATCTACTGCAGCTCTAAGAGTAAAGTACTGTTTCTTTACATACTCAAAAATACAGACTTCTGGAAGTAGGATAGAAGTCCGTTGCCTCAAAGCGTCTTTATCCTGAAAGGAAATCTGTGAGGGGTCAGTATATTGGGATATACTGAGTGAGTTCATACATTTACTAATAAGTATTTAAATAAAACATAAAATCGTAATCAATCATATGCAGCCAAGTACAGGATCCGATTGAAACCTTAATCCTCGAACATACTAATAATCAATCGATCAACCCAATCATAAATATCAATTGCGAGTCCAACTCGCTGGTGGCCCAGCCACTAGATACGGGGACTTCCAGGCTACACCGTAGCCGAGTTCACTCTGCGTATCGAAATCATAACCCAATCGTAAATTTCATATTCATCATCAGCTCCCAGCTGAGGCATATCAAAACTGGTGATCACACAGTCCTATTGTCGCCCAATAGGTAGCACGTTCCATCGGATCAATACTGGTTTCAAATCAAGCATATGCAATTCATAAAAAGAATTCGCATCGCAATCATGTAAAACAAACATAAAGCAATATAAAATATTTGCTTAAATAAATACTTTAAAAGCAAATCGTATAAACTCACAGAAAACGCTTATCCAAAAATACGTCGGGGCTTTAGAAACGTCAAGCTTCCCGAGCTCCTGGTCCAGCTGCTTCTTGCCTCGCTGGATCTAAAACAATTTCAAAACATTTGACTCACATCAGAATCCTATTCTAAGATTGACTCTAGACTCGAGACACGACAAGACACAAAACATAAGCCGTCGTGCTTCAAACGTAATCTTTTCCGATAAACGAATCATTCTTCTCTCATCTCTTACTATTTCTCAGTTCAATTTTCAATAGAGAATATAGGTTTTCTCAATGAAACCAATTGATATCCATAAACTAACTCATCCCAAACAACTAGTCATAATTTACTCGTTTTACGTCCGAATCTCGCATTTTCGG